>NC_036654.1:6583899-6759870 GCF_002806865.2 Cucurbita pepo subsp. pepo | reverse complement strand
GAGAGAGAGAGAGAGAGAGAGAGAGAGAGAGAGAGAGAGAGAGAGAGAGATAGAGAGAGAGAGAGAGTGAGAGATAGAGAGAGAGAGAGAGAGAGAGAGNAGAGAGAGAGAGAGAGAGAGAGAGAGAGAGAGAGAGAGAGAGAGAGAGAGAGAGAGAGAGAGAGATAGAGAGAGAGAGAGAGATAGAGAGAGAGAGATAGAGAGAGATAGAGAGAGTGAGAGAGAGAGGGAGAGATAGAGAGAGATAGAGAGTGAGAGAGAGAGAGAGAGCTTGAACCCAAGTGTCTCAAAACATTGCTTTTTTTTGTTTCTTTTGTTGCCTCTCAAAGCCACTTGATAATGATGATTGCTTGTTCTAATTAATCCATCTTTCAAAAGGGTATTAATTTGAATACAATGATATCAAAACGAGATAGAGTACTATTTAAATTCTCGAGCACAGTTCTATGAGCTAATTATACATCATCGACTAAAAAGTCAAAGATTTGAATCTCGACCCTGATATCGTACCTTGAATTTGGTCGGAAAAGAAGAATTCTCAAACTCATAAAAACCCCACAAACAAACCTAACATGATTGATCCATTGATTGACTCTCTCCTCCCTTAATGATCATATTATGTTATCTCTTCCCACCCAAAATAATATTTTAAAAAAGTTCACATTTTTCTCTAATTCTTTTACTCTCTCTCTCTCTCTTTGGCCTTTTCACTTTTCATATGAAATCATTTTATTTTCATTAGGTTTCAATCTCAAAAAGTCCAATTCCATGCAATGATTTTGAGCTGAAATAAGCATATCCGACCTCGAGAATTATCGGGTTTTTAGTCTTTTTTCAGTGTAAGAGTTCAAGCCCACTGCTATCAAATATTGTTCTCTTTAGACTCGTTCTTTCGTGCTTCCCTTCAAAAATTTCAAAACGCGTCTACTGAAGAGAGATTTTCTCAGTCTTAAAAAGAATGTTTCGTTTCTCTCTCTAACTGACGTGGGATCTCAGAAAAAGTTAACGTTCCAGTGAAAGCGATGAAGCTAACCCCACCGAGAGGGAGCCTTGCAGGCCTCCTCTTCTTCTTTCCTTTTCTCAACCTTCTTTATTCCAACCCTAATTCTAAAGCCACACAAATTCCCCATTTTGCCCTCCTCCCATGCACCATACTTCCCTAAACTTAAGCTCAATCTCCCACCTTTTCCAAAGGGTACACTTGTCTTTTCACTCTCTTTCTCTCTCCTAGTTGCATGCATGAAAATTAGAGAGAGAAAGTGAAGAAGGATTTTTAAAAGGGACCCGTTTGCCTATATCTTACGCCCTTAAAAATCCTCAAGAATCCTATGTGTGTTTCATTTGTAGGACTTTTTAAGGGTATATTCTTCGTTTTCGATAAGGTCGGATTTATATATGCTTCATTCATTTATTCACCTTTAATCATAAACCGACTCTTAAAAAAAAGACCCTTTAAAAAAAAACACTTCATCATCTCTACGTGTTGNAAAAAAAAAAAAAAAAAAAAAAAAAAAAAAAAAAAAAAAAAAAAAAAAAAAAAAAAAAAAAAAAAAAAAAAAAAAACTAATTTGCAAAATAAAATTCCTTCTTTAAATTTTATTATTATTATTATTTATTTTAATTTGTGTGAGAGAGAGAGAATGCGGGCCACCCCTTATTCACGGGTTCTCCTATTGCCAGATTCTGCCACCTAAGATTTCCTTTTTTTTTCTTGCTTTTAAGTCCATATTTTAACTCTATTTATTTTCGAGACAATTTTTGTTATATTTATTTTACATTCAGTCCTCTAAGTTTATGTAATTAATAATGTAGCCCACATTAATTAACTTCATTATTATTATTATTACTATTTTGTAAAAAATAACAGCACTAACAAATATAGTTTTAATTTTATGTGATAATTATTAATTTAGTAAATCAACAATTGATTTAGATAATTAACTATAATCCCAATAATGGTTAACCTAAATATCCATTCTATAATTAAATACTACTAATTGATTTATACATTTTATTTTTTTAATTATTTATCTATATATATATATATTAGCTTATTAACTATGTACTTATTTGGAGATAATATTACAATTTGAAATTAATAAGTCATGTTAAAATTAATTTTTTTTAATAATAATAATAAAAATAGCTTGAACTTTAGAAATAATATTACAAATCCGATAATTTATTAATAGATAAAATAAAATAAAATAAAATAAAAATTTTAAGAATCCAATGAAAAAAAAAAAGAAAAAAAGAATGGACATTATCATGACAAACTGCCAAGAGTATAGAGAATTTTATTTTTAAAAAATTTATTTATGGAAGAAAAGATATAAAAGGACAAAAATCAAAAGGCAAAAATAAAAAACATATTAAAAATTAAAAAAAAAAAGGGAAGAGTTGGGAGTAAGAATGGATCCGAATTGACCAACAATATGATTAAGTAAGAATCGATNATCTTCCTCTCCTAATTTGTGGGATTTATTTATTTTATTTTATTTGTGTGAATATGTAAATAATTAAAATGAAAATGAATTAAATAGAAAAAAATTGGATAATGTTTGAATTTAAATTAGTGATTTAAAAAAATTATAGGATAGTGGTTGGATAATTATTACTTCTATATTGTATTTAAATATTTTGATGTTGCTACTACACCAACCAACCGAGTTTAATCATTATAGTTCTTTTTAATTAATAATAATTAAAAAAAAAACCGTAATATTTTATAATGTGACAAATTTTACATTAGTGACGTCATTTTTTTAAGCTTAAATCATATAAATAATTTAAAAAAAATTAAATGATTATTTACTATGTAAATTTACATAAAGGGTCACCAATTTAATCATTATTTTCAATGTGGCCATGTTACCTGTCATTTCTTCCAACTTTATTTCTAGGGTTTGGTGGATTTGAATGTTAGTTGCCACATTTTTATTTTTATTTTTATTATAATTAATTATTTATCTTTCTAAACATTCAAAAAATTGTTGTAATTTACCTGTCTGTAGGAGGAGACTACCGCGTGCCTGTTGAAGAATGAGTCTGCGACTTATAGGCAGTGACTTGGTTAAGGGAACCAACCGAAGCTGTAGCGAAAGCGAGTCTTCATGGGGCAATTGTCATTGCTTATGGACCCGAACCTGGGTGATCTATCCATGACTAGGATGAAGGTTGGGTGAAACTAAGTGGAAGTCCGAACTGACTGATGTTGAAGAATCAACGGATGAGTTGTGGTTAGGGGTGAAATGCCACTTGAACCTAGAGCTACCTGGTTCTCTCCGAAATACGTTGAGGCATAGTAATTGACTGGAATCTGGGGGAAAGCACGGTTCATTCTGTTAGTCTCTTAGATTTTAGGAGAAATGTTTAGATTTTTCGTGAATTCAGAATTTTGCGTATTTAATAATAACTACTAGATTTGGATTGGACGTACTTTGCAGTTTCTTTTTCATATATTCATAGAGTAAAATCGTCAACTACATTGTGATAATTTGCTTTGTTTTGACTCTGATACCAAATAATAAATAATCACTACAAGAGATGCAAGATTCAGATTATCGAATATCCAAAGGTAAGAACAATTGTTTGAGATTCGAGTCAATTCACAGATAAGATTGATCCTGTCAAGCTTGAATGATTCTTCATGCAACTAAACAAGGAATAAACTTAGTCGTTGGCTAAACGAGAGCACAAATGATATTTTTACTACATTTTTCATGTTTTTTTACAAAGATAACATACATAACTTTATATAGTCTCGAAATGAAGACCTTTAATCTTGAATGATATATCATGAGCCGTAACTTTCATATTTTATGACCACAATTAGCCACTCTGTAAATAAACACCACAAATCTAAATTAACATCTGAGTTAAAATTTGTAGCCATCTAAAAATAAATGAACCTTGATTCTTCTTTAAAATTTATGCTCAAAATGGACAAAATCATACCATTGTGGAGAGTCGTGTTCGTCTGTTATGGTCTCAGAGTCATGCCCTAAACTTAGTGGTGCCAATAGATTGATAAATCCTCAAATGTCGAACTAAGGACTCCAAAAAGAAAAAGGAGTCAAGCCTCCTTGAAGGTACGAAGGCAGTAAAAAATGACTAAGACTCCAAAGGAGTCGAGACTCGATTAAGGGGAGGCGTGCTTTGTTCGAGGGGAGGTGTTGGATTATGAAAGTCCCACATTGGCTAATTTAGGGAATGATCATGGGTTTATAAACGGGTTGATTCATGTCAGAATGTCACAAACGTCATGATTGAAAGTAAAATGAATGTTTTTTTTGTTGTATTGGAGAAATGATGATTTTTATGTATACATTGACTCTGGTTAGTCAACAAAATGGTGAAGCTTTTGGCTGTCTCATGGCCAACATGAAACAGTGTGACATGTTCTTGGGACAGGTATGGTACCATATCTCTTCCTTCTGTTTTTTTCTTACATTTTAACATGTTTCTTAAAGACTTTACATTCCAAAACTATTCATCCCGTAACAATCGTTTGGTATGGCGATTTAGAGATCGGATGCTCGAGTCTAGTAACAATCGTTTTTTCGATTTCGTTTGGCTAAACGGCTTTAGAGGATGAACTTCGAGTTTCTAATTTTCTTAAGTTAAAAAAGATCAGCACATTGAACTATCACTATCCATGTGACTGTGAGCCCTCACAGCCTAGGTATAACGACGCAATTATCAGGGGCGCGCTCTATCATTGAGCTAACAGCCTGTCGTGCGGGCCTTCCGCTAGGGCCCGCTATGCCAAAAGCGAGAGAAACCCCATTACTCTCTTTCCTTTTTTTGCCCCCTATCGCCACACTGGAGGGACATGGGGACGTAAAAAGAGGGGATCTTATCAACTTAAACCGACCTAGGATAATAAGCTCATGAGCTTCGTCTTACTTCACTGTCAAGAAACGAAAATACCCAACAAGCATTAGCTCTCCCTGAAAAGGAGGTGATCTAGCCGCACCTTCGAGTACAACTACCTTGTTACGAGAGTTTAAATGAACCGAGATAGAACTCAACAATTTTGGAAACTGTAGTTTGGGCTTGAGCCCAAATAACCCAGGCCCATCAGCCAAGACATTCACATCTAGTAATTTACATGCTCTAAGTATGTCTGTCTTAGAAACTGAAGGTAGAAAAAGAGAAAGCTTGTGATTCTACGAGGGGACATGGTAGCGACAATAAGACAACCCTAAAATTTATATTTATTTTTAGTTCGGGATGGGTCAAATCGACGTTAAGCATACTGAACCCAGACTCAACCTGACCCACTCGATTCCTAGAAAATAAACACAAATTAACTTGATCACTTATCTGATCTAACCCAACCTTTATAGTTCAAGTTGGATCGATTCGAGTTGTTGGGTTGATTGTACACCTATTTTTCACGCATCGCTGCCCCCACATGCAACACCCACTCGAGTTTGTTGCATTTGCGGGGGCACATGTTGGCCTCCTGTGCGCATGGATGGCTTAAAATTGAGTCCTCGACATCTGTTGTCATCTCAATCCGCATCGGTCCATGCCCCAAGTCGATTGGCGGACTGGCTTATCACCTTTCCACACGAATTTGAAGCTAGAGGTGTCAGAAAAGTTACCACAGGGATAACTGGCTTGTGGCAGCCAAGCGTTCATAGCGACGTTGCTTTTTGATCCTTCGATGTCGGCTCTTCCTATCATTGTGAAGCAGAATTCACCAAGTGTTGGATTGTTCACCCACCAATAGGGAACGTGAGCTGGGTTTAGACCGTCGTGAGACAGGTTAGTTNCCCTCGACTATTAATTCACATAAAAATATAATATTATGTACTTTGAACCAATAAATATACTTTTTTTTTTTTATTAAAAATGTAAATTATTCTGACCAATTTAGTGAGCAAATAATATAATATTCGATATCAATTTTAAAAATTTAAATTTTAATAGTGCCGCTCATTTAAATTTATTTATTTATTTATTTACAGAAAAAATAAAGAAAAAAAATTATATATATTAAGATAACATATAAATATGTGGAGCGGACAGAGATTTTCGACAGCTCAGTTCTTGTTTAAACGGTCATTCATTCATATTGTTCTTCCCGACGGGACCAAACCCTAGATTCTGGATTGAGAAGTGCAAGAACAGAGAAAAATGGAGGAAAATCCCAATAAACTCGAAATTTATGAGCTCAGGTATTTGGATCTCTTCCTCTTGTCTACACATTGCCATTCTTCATCTTCATTACAAGATAACGAACGGATTGAATCGATAACCAAATCGATTTTTGAAGCCCTAGGCCCCAGTGGACCTGGCCTTCTTGCAATCACCGGCGTCCCCAACTCTTCTGTTCTTCGTCGAACACTACTGCCTCTTGCTCGCAAGCTCGCATTGCTCAATCCTGATGATCGGAAACGGATTCTTAAGGTTTCACTTCTTCATTTTTCCTCATTCCTCTGCTCTCTCTCTCTTGCTCGCTTCCGTTTTTGTAAGCATTTAGTGAATGTTTACGGAAAATGACTGAGGAATCTGATGTTGACGGCGCTCTTTTTTTCCCTAAAATCTCATCATTGTCACTTTGTTGAAATCATGTTGAACGTTGAACAGCGGATCATTGGGAAATGTCTCAATATAATGTCATTGTTGCATTGATTTGAACTTTCTGCATACGTCATGACTATGGGAGATTAAATTTTGTTGAATTCTAGTTGATCTTTTGACGTTTCTTTGTTAGATGTTTAACTTAAACGATTTAGCGAATCTGAGTTTCGGGGTACTTTTGGTTGGTTAGGTTTCTCAAAATTAAAATTGTCTCTGAAGCTTGTGATCAAATCGTTGAAGAGTCATTTTTTTGTTTGGCTCTCGTGAGATCTTAGCTAAATTTCTTGTTCGCTACGAACATTGTACCATAACATCCTTGGAAGGAATCAAATTCATATTCAAATGAGACAATTTTCCTAATACCTCCATTTCTTTTCATTCAACTTCTCAGGATCATAACTTAGGGAGTGATGTTCCCTTGAGGAATCCAGAAAGAAGTGTCTCGTCTTTTGCAATGCAACTCAAATATACGGAGAGCAAAGAATTCATGCAGAATAATCAAAGCCAAAGAGGGGACAAACAGTCACCTGGTTCAGAAATTGATCACTTTTGTGATTCTATTGAGAAGGAAGTTCACGACAATGAATTTAAACATCTTGGTGATTCATTTAAAGAGCTTGGAAGTTGCATGTTGGAACTGGGGCTTCGCATTGCACGGGTATGTGATGCGCAAATCGGAGGCCAAGAGTTAGAACAGAGCTTGTTAGAGTCATGCATTGCAAAAGGCCGTCTCATACACTACCATTCAGCTCTGGATGCGCAGCTTTTAAGAAAATCAACACACTGCAAAGGAACTGCAAGAAACCAAGCTAATTCTAGAAGAAATAAAGAACAAAGCATACACAGTAAGCAAGAGCCATCAGACAGTAATGGACTATGTCAATCATGTACAAATCTATGGCAGCAATGGCATTATGACTATGGTATCTTCACAGTCCTAACAACTCCCATGTTTCTTTCACCATCAAATACCCACGGCAACGAAGCACAAGATCTTTGTTGCTATAGCGAGTGTTGTTCCCCCAGTGGACATTTGTATTTGCAGATTTTTGATCCTTGTAAGAACGACATTTTCATGGTTAATGCCCCACCAGAAAGCTTTATCATCCAGGTGGGCGAATCGGCTGATATTATATCACGAGGGAAGCTTCGCTCCACTCTTCACTCTGTGTGCAGACCTTCCAAGCACGAGGATTTGTGCAGAGAAATTTTTGTTGTATTCTTGCAGCCAGCTTGGAACAAAACGTTTTCGATGTCTGATTATTCCATTGAAAGCTCAATGTCGTCCAAGGACAAAAGAGATCTTGTTGAACAGGAGGCAACGGTAATAACTCGAGAAATCCAGAAGATAGTTCCACCATTAGCATCAAGATTGAAGGAAGGGATGACATTTGCAGAGTTCTCACGTGAAACCACCAAGCAATATTACGGGGGAAATGGTTTGCAATCCAACAGATGACCCAGTTACTCAGTTATTTGTAAGTTTTCTCCGCTAAAGATACTTTTTTTGTTTAAATCACTAACTAAACAACATTTTCAACCTTGGTTGATTGAGCAATTTCCTTATTGCATACTCTTGTATCCAAGTTCTACATTTAACTGTTTAGAGTCATGAATCTAGTCTAACATACATAGATTTTGAACTTTGCATCTAAAACGTTCAAACATATTCATCTTTTTGTTTTGACCTCTCTGCATTTTCCGTAGTCTTTAAGTTATACTCCATCACACCTTTTTTTCTCTTTAGTTTGACCGCGTTCAAAATCTTAGCATCAGAACTGTTAAGAAAATTCAAAAGTGATCAAAGTGTAGAAAAGTGTTGATCGGAATAACTGTGCTCAGACTAATAAACATCAGAAAGCCATGCATAGGATTAAAAATGAAATGGGTCTTTCGGTATACCAAACATAAGAAAGGAGACATGGATTTATTGACACAAATCCTCCTGCCTTTTGCTGTGAAATCCTGACCATTTACATATATATATATATATATATATATATAATATGTGTGTGTGTATGTAACTTTAGCTCCAAGTCACACATTTTAACATGGTGACATATATTTCTCTGGATCACACAGGGACAGAAACTGCCACCGAAGAACTTTTTGATAATCCTGATATGAGGGTGGCGATTGACTAATTCATAGGATGCTCTCCTGAACCAAAATGATGGTGAAGGAAAAGAAAGCAATCCTATTTATGACTCTGCTACCCCAAAAAATAGTCAACTGAGAGAGAAAGAGAGAGAACGAAGTAGATGTGGCATCCAAATAGATAGCCACAGCAGTCCAGATGTAATCATCACAAGAGTAAGTGAGGGTATTTTATAAACCTTTTGAAAATTCAAGGGTATTTTTTAAAATCAATTGTTAACAGGTTTCATCCAAAATTAACTATAATTATATATATATATATATATATATATATATATATATATATATATATATTTGAAACTTAGGGTACTTTTGAGACTTTTTTTTTTCTTTTTTAAATTCAAGGTATTATTCAATCTTTTGTAAGTTTAGACAAATTGCATAGTTCAAGGTTTTTTTTTTTTTTTTTTTTTTTTTTTTTTTTTTTTTTTTTTTTTTTTTTTTNTTAATTTTGAATCCTAACTTGGACAATAGTTGGAATTTTCAATTTTCGCTAATTTACAAGTTTTTTTTTTTTTTTTTGTGCACAGGATTCGCCTAAGAATTTTAACAAACAGGCATACGGAATTACTCTTGGAGGTGTGAGAGACACAAGGCTCTATGGGCCCGAACATGATGATGAGCCAAATCCGTAAGTTATTCGGTTTATGTCTCTGAACTTTGACCCATATACAATTGATATCCATGGAATACTAGCTAGTGGAATGGATTCAAAAAGTTAAAAGGAGTCTAAATTCATCAATATAATTTGGTATATGGATATAGTTAAAGCATGCTTTGTTGATCACGCTGACAGCCATGGATTTGGATCATCAAAGCCATGAGATCAGTGAAAATCATTTTGATGGCTCCTTCCATTATGGGAAAATGGTAGGTTTAGAATGCAAGAACATGTGAATGAGCACTAAGAAGATGGCTAAGTATACAGTGGTGGTGTGGTTTCTCACTTTTTCTGTCACTTCAAAACACTTCCTTTTCATAAGCAATTTGCACAATATTCTCTTCCTCTACATCAATTTGCATAAGACTATTTCTTTTAATTATTGGGTCACTTTGCACTACTTGTCACTATTATCTCAAATGAACTTCTTGTCTTATAATTTCCATCCTTGGTGATTATTATTATGCAACGTGTATAAGTTCCTATGGAGTGACTAAACTATAATAGGGTTCTTTGTCTATGGATTTACTTTTTGTCTCACCATTTTTGGATGTTCAACGTAGTTTTACATTGGATAGAATGAGTGATTGACGTTAGTTATCCAATAATATGTCATCCATAGTTGAGCTTAATCAAACAAAGTAGTGTGCTTGAAAGAAGAAGATTAAGATGCTCGATATGGAAGAGAAACACACAAATCTGTGATTATTGAGAGTAGATTCTTTGATGATCTTTTCTTTGAGGGGAGGATTCTTGACAACATTATGAGATACTTCGAATGGAATGTCATATGAGGATTCTTGACAACATTACGCAAATAGAGATCAATTTAACCTGTCTTGAACGAGGTAGGAAATTCCCATTTAAATGGGGACTAGGGAAAGGAGTAGGAAAAGATTTCTCTCCGTTAGCTAAACAGGGCAAGAAATGAGATTATATTCCCCATTTCCGTCCCCTATCCCAACCCTACTAGTTGTTGCCTCACTTTAATATATAAAGTTAAGTGTGGGGAACATATTCCCTACTAGGAATCCCTCAAATAAATAGAAAATTTTTGTGTGAATGAGCTAGGTAGGGATGGAGATGGGAAGACTTCCTCATCTTTGCCCCGTGAATATCACTAAATGCAAGCCATATGCAATCATTCATTCTTGATGATATCGTCATCCCATTTTCTCTTATTATATATATAGCTGTAACTTCCCACCCACCCTTTGAGTGTATGGTTGCAATGCCATCAACCCAACCAAATCAGCAACAATGGCTGAATAGAACCAACCCTTCACCCAGAAACACCCAAAACCCTAAATTGTTGTATCCTCTCACAAACTTTCCCTCAATGGAAACCTCATTCATGTTGTCCCCCACTTTGTTTTGGTCAACCCAAAAGTCAACCTCAATAATGCAGGATATTCTAAATATTCCCATGTTTAATCCAGATTTCAAGAAAAAAAGCGTGTCATGTCTGTTTCAAATCTGGAGAAATGATATCAAAATTATACAACATTATTTCAGCCTTTGCTTTTCTGGGTATCAATAATGGGATGATTGTTTATGTGCAGATATCAAAGTGTGGGGATTAGCGTCAGCTATGAGTTCTATGGATAGCGTTTCTTTGTTCCTCTTTGCTTCCAAAGTGGTCATGATTTTAGTGGGAGATTGCTTTGTTCTACACTATTATGGTTTATAGACTATTCAAATGTAATAGTTGTAGTTGAAGAACTATTTCGACTTGTGTCTATATTTGGTTTCTGAGATTTTACAAATTTTAAAATTAGTTTTATATAATTGTTTAGGTCATCTCACCCAGAGCCGATCTAATGAAACAATGATACGGTAGTTAATAGTTTTTCTTTTGTTGGGTTGTTGTTTTTTTTTTTTTTTTTTTTTNAGTAGCTTGTTGTCGTCAGCTTATGTATCATCATCTTAGTAGAATGAACGCTCGTTCTAGATTTGTGGATTCCCAACATATCTAGAAACGAACTGTTCATAAATTTAAAAGATCGAATACCTAACCCGACATAGCATGAAATTAGTTGATCGAAAGCACGGACTATGATATTAATTAAAATAATGTAGGGTTAGTAGATATATGACTTTAGAACACAAAAACAAAACCCCATGTCCATTGCTTAAGGTTAAAGCATTGAAAAACAATTTTAAATTAATATTTGAAGTATGTTTTAAGTAAACAAATAGGACGAAAATCCAAAGATCAAAAATTGGAATGAACCAAAATCCAACTCACTTGCTTCAGCTTTTTCAAATACAAATTTTTTTAAATCTTCCAACCAAATATTTAAATAATAATAATAATAATAATAATAATAATATATATATATATATATATATATATATAAGATGCCCTCTTCTTTGAAAAATGTATCAAAACAGTCCCACCCACCATAATTAAAACATTAAATTTGTCATTAATTGTTGAAAATTGAACTAATTAGATCTGATTTTTTTTAATTATTCATATAAATTTCCTAATCTTTGAAAGATAATGAAGCATCTTAATCTCTATCAAAAGCATCTTTCTTATATTTTGTGTTTTATTCCTTTCTTTTTTTAATATTATTTTTAATTAAATATCTTGTTATTAATTCTTTATTGCTTATTTAACATATATATTCAAACTAGTCTTTTCGTTAGGTAAATAAGGAAAATCCACGTTTTTCTTATATTTTAAATAAATTGTCCAAATTTGTTTCGATCAACTGACTGACACTAGCCACATCAAAGTGGTTGCTTGATGTGATCGTGGTGTAGTCGTCGGACACTAAAACAGATAGTATAAGGGTAATTTAGTCATTTTAATATATCATAAAAATTTAAGACGACCCTTAGTTAACTTGTTCATATCGGAACAATCATTCTATACATATTATATTAAATAACCCGTAATATACCAAAACAACATACCCAAATCAAAATTAATCGGAAATTGAAGGACTAAATTGAAATTAAAAAAAAATAATAATAATCTTGAATTAGCTATTTAAACGCGGGAATAAAGGACGCAAAATTCAACCCATGCACGCTGTCGTTTTGTTTTTTTCCACTGCTTTTTGCGCAACACAAAAATGACCATTATCTCCTCAATAAGATGCCTTTCACATTTTAACAAGAAGGGTATTATGGTCATTATGGTACAAAAGTCCAAAATAGTCCTTTGTCTTTCTCTGTCTTTTTTAGGGTTATATTTATAAATAATCTTTATTGCCCGTGACATTCTTACAAGTACAGAACACCAGAATTTCTCTCTCTCTTTTTATTTTATCTTTTTAATTTATTTCCCACATGAACAGTTGACTTAGCAGAGAATTAGGTTGTACTATTTATGTACTGTTTTTTTTTTTTTAATTAATGATTTGATATAATGTTGTTCCGATCATGACCCGTGAATTATTTTAATCATTCGGGTCTTGTTATAACATGCCACGAGAGTTTGGATCTTGCAAAACTGTTCTTATATGGTTATCTTCTAGCCGTTTATAATGAAGTTTTGAAATTCGGCCTCATTATCAGGTTCAATTATGAAATCACTGTTCATTTTCAAACCAACTTGTTTGCTACATAACGTAGAAGCGAGTGTGGTTTTTAGTCAATGTTCGAATAGAGAACATGATGATATGCTAGTATGTACCAAAATATTCCTCCTAAGATAGCAATCTTATCAAATCGTGGCATTCTTTTGTAGTTATCGATACTACGAGATTCTTTTCGAGTATATTTAATTTGTTTTCATGTGGTCAAGTTGTAGTCACTTTGACTATAATTTTGTAAATTGTCTTATCTCTTGACAAGTTCGAGATGTGGTTTCGTCATAATGATACTGTGAGATCCCACATCGGTTGGAGAGGAAAACGAAACATTTTTGACAAGGATATAGAAACTTCTCCCTAACAGACATGTTTTAAAACATTGAGGGAAAGTCCAAAGAGGACAATATCTGCTAACGATGAGCTTGGACTATTACAAATGGTAACAGAACCAGACACCATGCGGTGTGGCAACGAGGACGCTAGGCCCCCAAGGGGGTGGATTAAGAGATTTTACATTAGTTGAAGAGGGGAACGAAACATTCCTTATCAGGGCGTGGAAGTCTCTCTAGAAATCATTAGCGGGTCTTCATAGTCAACACATACTTTTATAGCGAACCGAACCGTCAAAACTTCCTTTTTCTTGTAGTCAACTACAAAGCATAATTCTATAAATACGACACTCACTCCAAATTTCAAACAGAATCATCATTGTTGAATCTCAAACATTCTAATCATATCTTTACTTGTAGCTAACACTACACTAACGCGTTTAGAATTTTTCCAAAAAAAAAAAAAAACTATTTTTAAAACTAAAAAATCATAAGCCAAAGGTATTCTTGATTTGCGTGCTTTCACAATCTATATGGGTGTGAGCGAGTTGAAATAAAGAATATGAAACCATCAAAAATTAAGACATAGCAAAAACGTCGAACGGGTCATATCAGCACATAGTAAAATATTTTTATTACTTTTTTAATATATAATTAAGACAATACATTATTAACTTTTTAATTTTATATAATTTTTTAACCCTATTATAATTTTTTTATTGCAATTTGGGAATCTAAATAGATTAAATAAAAAAATAATCCTATTAATTATTGTGTAATATTCGTTTAAAAAAAATAAAAAAATTAATAAAAAATAATTTATTATTTTTGTATTATATAAAAAGAAAGATATTTGGAAGGTACACGGTGGCGGCCATCAGGATCAGATAATCTGAAACGTCGGCAACGTCACCGCCTAAATCACCCAAGATTCCTCTCCCATTATCCATTGATCCGTATCTGCACTAATCACTCACCGTTCAAACGATGACACGTGCCGCTTGATTAATGGATCCGACATTGTATGACGGTCACAGGCAGTGATGGAACGCGTGTACCAATAAGTCACCGCGCACGAGTGGCTTTGTTTTCCTTTGCCCAATATTGAACGCCCCACTAACCACTCTCTTCATGACTTTTTTTACCATTTTTTTCTTAATTTCTATAAAAATTTAAATTTATTTATTTTTATTATATTTCGTAAAATCTCGGGTCGGTTGCAAGGTATTACAAAGCTAACAATATCTGCTAGCAGTCAAAAATTGTCTGTATAATCAATTTGACCATTTGAAATCACGTTGGAATCTTTTCAATTTTATATATAATAAAATATTTATTTAAGAATATAAAATTATTTTAATTTTTTTTTTATAATTATATGTTTAATGCGAAGCTAAATCGGTTTTATATTTTCAAGAACTTCCGTTCTAGATGACAAATCATATCATATACTATATGATTGGGCGAAAATGTTATCTACAAAATAATGAAAGGGAAGTCAAGAAAGATCACCCAACTTTTTTGACCGTTACTTAATTATTGAGTTCATACATATAATTTTGATGAACTCGTCAAAATATATATATATATATATATATATATAATTAAGTTTAAAATTTTATTCTTACTAAATAGGATCGAAGAATATCTCTTGTGATAAAATTAGAAACTTTATAGTATTAATAATTATGATAAGCTTCTAGATAATGACGTGACATATTCTACCATTATTTTAAAATTTGTGATCTTTCTATCGTCGTGAAAAGACTACTATAATAAAAAAAAAATGAATAAAAAAATATATATTTTTTCTTTTTGAAGAATTCAATCGTTACTTTTTTTATATTATTATTATTGGATAAAAGTCTCACATCGGCTAATTTAGAGAATGATCATGAATTTATAAACAAACAATACTCTCTCCATTGGTATGAGGCGGTCTGGGGAAGCCCAAACCAAAGCTATAAGAGTTTATGCTCTAAGTGGACAATGTCATACTATTGTGGAGAGTCGTGTTCGTCTAACTATTAGTATAGTAATTTGAATATAAAATAAATTAAAATAAGTAATTTTTTTTTTTTTTTATTAATTGATTAATTGAGATTAGGTTAGAAAATGAATATATAATTATAAAGCATGTAAATTGTCGCTTATTTTTCAAACTGGTTACTCTTTTGGATTATGCATAAAAAAATGAAGACCAAGTCAAAGACAATTGGTCACACCAACATAGTGACGTAATATTTCCACCTCCCTAGGTTAGATGAACATTTTAGACAAAAACGAAAGAAGTATAATGATGTGGGCGAAGGACGTTTAGGCTGGAACGGGATTATAATCCTCATTCCATATCCCGTGCAGCTAATGAAGAACAATCTCTCTCTACTTTCTCTCTCATGGTCTCTGTAATAGTCGACTCTATGGGTTAAATGAATATCTCTACTCGTTGAGGATTGTTGGGAAGGAGTCCCACATTAACTAATTCAGGAAATGATCGTGGGTTTACACATAAGGAGTAGAGCTTATGCTCAATGTAGACAATATCATACCATTGTGGAAAGTCAGGATTCCTAACATGGTATCAAAGCTATGCCCTTAACTTAGTCATGTCAATAGAACTTTGTGCCTCTAAGGTGTAGTCAAAAGTGACTTAATCTTGATCAATGGAAGGTTGTTCGAGGGCTCCATAGGCCTCAAGGGGAGGCTTATGCTCAAAGTGGACAGTATCATACTATTGTGGAGAGTCAGGATTCATAATATGGTATCAGAGCTATGCCCTTGACTTAATCATGTCAATAGAATCCTGTGCCTCTAAGGTGTAGTCAAAAGTGACTTGATCAAGGGGAGGTTGTTCGAGGGCTCTATAGGCCTCAAGGGGAGGCTTATACTCAAAGTGGATAATATCGTACCATTGTCGAGAGTCATGATTCGTAACACTAATCATATGAGTCATCAGCCGAAACTAGCTCAGAACAAGCAGCACGAGCCATTGATAACAACTTTTTATTCTTTTTTAGTAGGAGGGGTATGTGATACTTAATGATAACTTTAGAATCCAAAATTATTACGAAAAATCTAATTTTTTTAGGTTGAATCTCGATTAGAGTAACCAAAATGATATTGTATTGCATCTTTAAAAAGAAAATAAAATCAAATTAGGTAGCCGTTATTATGTTCTAAAAAAACATTAAAGAAATCAATCATCAAATCCACGTGGCAAAATTCTTACTTTCAAACTACCTGCGTTGACTGAAATTAATCATCACATGTTAATAAAAACATAAATTTATTTATTTATTTAATTTTAGAATAATTCGTGTTAGGCTTACAAAAGTTTGTTAAAATGGAATTAAACACTTTAAAAAAGTGATTTCTCTAATAATTAATTATATCATTTTTTGAAACCCATCTAAACTGACGTGTCCATTTCTCCCCCGTAAACGTGGCAGAAGAAACTTGCTGATTCATGTACTAACTGCCACGTCACCCTTTCATTTGTGGTCTCTTCAAGATCCACTTCCCAAACGACATTCATTTCCTCCACAACTTTTATATTTTAATTATTTATTTTAATTTAAATTATTGATTTTGGACGATTTTTTCAAGAAAAATGTACAATTAATACCTAATCATAATTACTTTAAATTATTATTTAATAATTTATTAATTTATTATAATTAACTTGAAAATAAAAATTATTTAAATAATTATAAATATAGAAAAAGAAATTAAAACAAAATAAGAGGAAAAGGAGAGTGAAGGACGATTAGGGAACGTGTGCCTGCCAACAATTCTAGTGGGGCCCACCGACCACTAAAAAAAATACATAAAATTTAATATTAAATATTATGGAACCCCTACATCAGGGGTCCCACTTTTCTACTTCATTTCTTTATATAAAGCCTTCCCATTAACTCGTTCCTTCTACTCCTCGCTCAAGAGTTAATTTCCATTTATTTCAATCCAATGGGCAACTCCGATTACGTGTATCCATCGGCGGCGACGGAGGGCGGCGGCGAATGCTTACACAGGGCGGCGATTCCACCGCCGCAGCCGTTCGTTAAGTCGCTGAAGAACTCTTTAAAGGAGACATTCTTCCCGGACGACCCACTACGGCAGTTCAAAAACCAACCGGCGGCGAGGAAAGTGCTGTTGGTTTTACAGTACTTTTTCCCGGTGTTGGAGTGGGGACCACGTTATCGTTTAGCGCTACTGAAATCGGATCTTATCTCCGGTATCACCATTGCTAGTCTCGCCATTCCTCAGGGGATTAGCTATGCCAAGTTGGCTAATTTACCCCCCATCCTCGGCCTTTGTGAGTAACTAATCACAATTTTCACAAGGGTAATTTCGGAATTACCACACACTAATCATAATTAACGTGTTATTAATACAGATTCCAGTTTTATTCCGCCGCTGATTTACGCAATGATGGGAAGCTCGAAGGACTTGGCCGTCGGAACCGTGGCGGTGGCGTCGCTTCTCATTAGCGCGATGTTAGGGGCAGAGGTTAGCCCCGCTCAAAACCCAACTCTTTACCTCCATCTCGCGTTCACCGCCACGTTCTTCGCCGGAGTCTTTCAAGCCTCGTTAGGCCTGTTAAGGTAAAGAATACATCTCTATTAGTATCAGTCATAAAAGTAATATTAAAAATTTATACTCAAAGTGGACAATACAAATACAAATACAGACTAGGATTCATCGTGGATTTCCTATCACATGCCACCATAGTTGGGTTCATGGCGGGTGCAGCTACAGTGGTGTGTTTACAACAGCTGAAAGGCATCCTTGGGCTAACCCATTTCACTCACGCGACTGATCTCGTCTCGGTTCTCCGCTCTGTTTTTAGTCAAGTCGATCAGGTTCGATCACATTACGACATGAACTTATAATTAGAAAGGTGTTTGGCTTTTGAGCCCTACACCACGTGGGTTGTCTTAGAATTATTAGAAATTAATTATTTAATAATAATTATGTTGATTGGATTGCAGTGGAGATGGGAAAGTGGAGTATTGGGATGTTGTTTTCTCTTCTTCCTGCTCGTCACCAGATATTTTGTAAGTAGAAATTAATTAATTTACCAATTTTATATTTTATTTTAAATAATATTCCAATTAATTAAATTAATTAGATGACGTGTCACATCTTACCCGCCACCTTAATTAATTAAAATTTAATTTTAATTTAAAAAATAAAGAATTTAAGAATATAAGGTTGGTGGAAGTAGTTAGGAATCATTTCATTATTACAATTATTAATTTTCTAATTTCTAATTTGCTTATTTATTTATATATATTTTTTTAAATAGATAAGAATAATAAAGAACCAACTTCCATTATCTTATTTTTATTTTATGCAAATTTATTAATAATTTTCGAAAATAAAAAAAAAAATGATTTTGTTGGATTGTAGAGCAAGAAAAAGCCGAAGTTGTTTTGGATATCGGCAATGGCACCTTTGACGTCGGTGATTTTGGGAAGCCTTCTAGTGTTTCTCACTCATGCGGAAAAACACGGCGTTGAAGTGGTAAGCTTTATAAGATTTTCAACACTATATGAAAAGAATTTTATACTTTAGTACTATAATTAAAAAAAATTAAAATTATGATGTCATAAATAAATATAATTTCAAGGGTAATTTTGGAAGGGATAATTATGAATAATTGTTTTATTATTTTGTTTTTGTCCACTTGAAAAAGAAAAGGGAAGTGGGTCCCACTAATAATAGAATCTGTTTAATTGGTTTGGACCTTTTTTTTTTTTTAATTAATTAATTATTTATTTATTTATAAAGAAATAAATATTAAGAATCTAAAGTGTATTTTAGTTTAGGTTTCAATGTGCGTATTTTAGAAAAACTGTCTGTACAAAAGATACTGTCTTATATTCTTTCAGAAAATAATATTTTAATTTTTTTAATTTTCATTATTATTATTATTATTATTATTATTATTTGACAGATCGGTGAATTGAAGAAAGGGCTAAATCCAGTGTCGATTACGGATTTAGTGATGGTGTCGCCTCATCTTTCCATCGCTATTAAAACCGGCATCATCACGGGTGTCATTGCTCTCGCGGTAATTATTTTATTTTATTTTATTTTATTTATTTTAATAAATCATAAACTATTTAATTTTATTTAATTTTATTTATTTTAATAAATCATAAACTATTTATTTTTGTTATTTTTTTAGTCTTGTCATGCATCAAAGTAATTTTCTTTTAATTAAATAATTAAAATAGAAAATATTTAATTTTCATCGTTTAATTTTAAAATAATTAAATAATTTGTATTTAATTTTAAAATAATTAAATAATTTGTATAATATTGTACTTTGGACCCTAAGCTCTTATGATTTTGCTCTGGACTTGACTAAAGAGATTATTCTTTTGTTTATAAACTCATAATCATTTCCTAAATTAGAGCACGTGGGACTTTTATCATCCAACACCTGCTCTTGAACAAAGTACACCTCCCATTAATCGAGGCTCGACTTTTTTGGAGTCTTAGTCATTTTTTATTGCCTCGAGGAGCATTTTTTTGGAGTCCTTTGTTCAACATTTGAGGATTTACCAATCTGGCACTTGGGGCATGACTTTGATACCATGTTAGACGAATACGACTTTCCACAATGATATGATATTGTCCACTTTGAGTATAAACTCTCGTTGAAATGAGGTTCGGTGATGATGAGCAGGAAGGAATAGCAGTTGGAAGAAGCTTTGCGATGTTCAAGCATTACAACATCGATGGCAACAAGGAAATGGTAGCCATTGGCACCATGAACATGGTCGGCTCTTGCTTCTCTTGCTATCTCACCACTGGTATAACAAAAGACAAACCCTTCCCTCTGTTCTTAATCATTTCTGCTTCCATTTCTAACAAATCCCTATATTTCCAGGCCCGTTTTCCCGATCGGCCGTGAATTTCAATGCAGGATGCAAAACCGCGGTTTCCAACGTGGTAATGGCCATGGCTGTGATGTTGACGCTGCTGTTTTTGACTCCTCTGTTTCATTACACACCTCTGGTCGTGCTTTCTTCCATTATCATTTCCGCCATGCTTGGTCTCATCGATTACGACGCCGCTATTCACTTGTGGAAAGTCGATAAGTTCGATTTCCTTGTCTGTATTGGTGCTTATGCTGGTGTCGTCTTTGCCAGTGTTGAAATTGGCTTGGTCATTGCGGTATGTTCTACTTTTTCGGTGTGCTCGTAAGGTGTTTGTGAAAATGCCTAGCTGAATTTCCTTCTATGTTATGTCATTTTTAGTGTCCTACAACAACCCATTACTACTCACTTTTAGCTACATTTGTTATGACTATTGACAACATTGGGGACTACTTGTTGCAGGTGGCTATATCGCTGCTCAGACTACTTTTGTTCGTCGCAAGGCCGAGGACGCTTGTGCTCGGAAACCTTCCTAATTCCACTGTTTACAGGAATGTCGAGCAATACCCGAATGCTGGGAATGTTCCCGGCATTCTCATACTTGAGATCGACGCTCCCATTTACTTTGCTAATTCCAGCTACTTGAGAGAAAGGTATCCCATCTATCTATCACATTGGCATATGTCATTGACAAACATTGCAATGTTGACTTCTTAAGTACTGAGTGATTCATTAAACTACTATGTTTTAGGATTATAAGGTGGGTTGATGAAGAGGAAGACAGGATTAAGGCTTCAGGAGATAGTACCTTACAATATGTCGTATTAGACATGAGTGGTAATTATTGGATCTTCATCTTCAAATGTTGAAGTGCACAAATGTGTTTGTTATTGTGTGATACAGATCTCTCAAAATTAATCTTTTTTTCTTTTCAGCTGTTGGAAACATTGATACGAGTGGAATAAGCATGTTTGAAGAGATCAAGAAGATTTTAGACAGAAGGGGGTTGAAGGTACATTATTTCACTATCAAAACTTCCATTTTTTTTCCACCTGCATGCTCTCTCTCTTTCAATTCTAATGTAGTTTATGACGTGAGATCTCACGTCTGTTATGCATTTTAAAACCTTGAGGAGAAACTTAAAGAGAACAATATCAGCTACGGTGGGCTTGAACTGTTACATATGAAGTCCACAAAACCTCTCTCTTTCAATTCTGAAATAGTTACTAAATTGATGATGTGAGATCCCACATCGGTTGATGAGGAGAACGAAGCATTCTTTGTAAGGGTGTAGAAATGTAACGACCCAGATCCACCGCTAGCAGATATTGTTCTCTTTGGACTTTCCCTTTCGGACTTCCCCTTAAGGCTTTAAAACGCGTCTGCTAGGGGAAGGTTTCCACACCCTTATAAATTGTGGTTTGTTCTCCTCCCAACCATGTGGGACATCACAATCCACCCCCCTTCGGGGTCCAGCGTCCTCGCTGGCACTCTTTCCTTCCTCCAATCGATGTGGAACCGCCCCTAAATCCACCCCCCTTTGGGGCCCAGTGTCCTTATTGGCACACCGCCTCGTGTCTACCCCCCTTCGGGGAACAGCGAGAAGGCTGGCACATCGTCCAGTGTCTGGCTCTGATACCATTTCTAACGACCCAGATCCACCGCTAGTAGATATTGTCCTCTTTGGGCTTTCCCTTTCGGGCTTCCCCTCAAGGCTTTAAAACGTGTCTGCTAGGAGAAGGTTTCCACACCCTTATAAATTGTGGTTTGCTCCCCTCCCCAACCAATGTGGGACATCACAAGAAACCTCTCCCTAGAGGGGGGAAGCTCGAAAGGAAAAGTCCAAAGAGACGATATCTGCTAACACTGGGCTTGAGCTATTACATATGAAGTCCACAAAACCTCTCTCTTTCAATTCTGAAATAGTTACTAAATTTATGATGTGAGATCCCACCTCGATTGAGGAGGAGAACGAAGGTGTAGAAACCTCTCCCTAGCGGACGCGTTTTAAAAACCTTGAGGGGGGAAGCTCGAAAGGGAAAGTCCAAAAAGCATTCTTTATAAGGGAGTAGAAACCTCTCCCTAGCGGACGCGTTTTAAAAATCTTGAGGGGGGAAGCTCGAAAGGGAAAGTCCAAAAAGCATTCTTTATAAGGGAGTAGAAACCTCTCCCTAGCGGACGCGTTTTAAAAATCTTGAGGGGGGAAGCTCGAAAGGGAAAGTCCAAAAAGCATTCTTTATAAGGGAGTAGAAACCTCTCCCTAGCGGACGCGTTTTAAAAATCTTGAGGGGGGAAGCTCGAAAGGGAAAGTCCAAAAAGCATTCTTTATAAGGGAGTAGAAACCTCTCCCTAGCGGACGCGTTTTAAAAATCTTGAGGGGGGAAGTTTGAAAGGGAAAGTCCAAAAAGCATTCTTTATAAGGGAGTAGAAACCTCTCCCTAGCGGACGTGTTTTAAAAATCTTGAGGGGAGAAGCTCAAAAGGGAAAGTCCAAAGAGACGATATCTGCTAACAGTGAGCTTGAGCTATTACATATGAAGTCCACGAAACATTTTTAATGACAAACTTCGTCTCTCTGACTCAAAGTTCCTTTTGTTTTCCCATCTATGTAGATAGTTTTGGCGAACCCGGGAGCTGAGGTGATGAAGAAGCTGGACAAGGGGAAGTTCATTGAGAGCCTGGGACACGAATGGATCTATCTTACGGTGGCTGAAGCTGTAGCAGCCTGCAACTATATGCTTCACTCTTGCAAACCAAACCCTGAAACTGATGAGAAAACAGAAGCATGGAACAGTGTGTAAGACATGGAATCTTTTAACTTACAAGGAAAGCAAGCAGACCATGGAACAACCTCTGTGAAGTCTCAAGCTGAAGAAGTTAACCTCCGGGGTAATTTTTATCCCCCTCTGGATAGTAGTACACTTACTGGTCAAGATAGTATCATATATATCTATATATCTCTATATATATCTATATATGTATGTGGGATTTGTATTGAAAAGGGGAGGGAGAGATGATATGGTTGTGAGGAAATGCTTGTAATGTTATCCCGTGTTTTCTCAATCGAATTAGTAATTGTAAAGTTTTAGCTCGAAAGAATGCTCATCCTTCAGTCTGTAAGGAACGCATTTGCAAAACAAAACTGCAAAAAGGATTGTTTTGTTAAGCTCAGTATGCTCAGCCAATTTGGTCTCTCTTCATAACGCACATAGGCCATAGCTCCAAGGATATGGCACTATAACGGCCCAGATCCACCGCTAGTAGATATTGTTCTCTCTAGGGCCATTTCGTGGGGATGTTCATGTTAGACGAACACGACTCTCCATAATGGTAGATATTGTCCACATTTAGGATAAGCTTTCGTGACTTTGGTTTGAGCTTTTCCAAAAGGTCTCATCTCAATGGAGATAATATTTTTTTATTATAAACCGAGGATCATTCCTAAAATTAGCCGATGTTGAACTTTCATCCAACACCTCCCCTTGAACAAAGTACGCATCTCCTTAATCGAGGCTCGACTCCTCTTCTTTTGGAGTCTTAGTCATTTTTTACTATGCCTTCGAGGCTCACGATACTTTTGTTCGATATTTGAGGATTCTATTGGCATGACTAAGTTTAGGGGTATGACTCTGATACTATGTTAGATGAACACGACTCTCCACAATGGTATGATATTGTCCACTTTGACCATAAACTCTCGTGGCTTTGTTTTGAGCTTTCCCAAAAGGCCTCATACGAAATGAGACAGTATTCTTTGATTATAACCCGTTCGAGGGTTCATATGACTCAAGAACGAGAGATTAACTTGAACTATCCAACCAAAACTATAAAGGTTGGGTTAGGTTAGATTTTTTTACCAGTTTGGTTGAATTTTTTGAAATCTAAAAATTGGGTCGGTTCAGGAGTCATTTTTTATCGAATTAATTGTCAATACGTGACGTTTGCCACCGAGGTTGGCGATAATATTTGATATTTAACTTCTATATATATTTTTTTTAATAATTATAAATTTCAATTAGAAAAGAGAGAGAAATTATTAAAAAAAAAAAGAAAAGAAAAAAAAAGGAAATAGAAATAGAGGAAGTGAAGGGAGAAGGGCAGTGCAATGTGAAGCTTCATTCTCTGGTGCGTGCCTTCGTCTTCTCCATTTCCAAATATTTTCAGGTCAATCACAATCACCTTGATCTCCTTCTATTCTTCTTCTTCTTTCACATTAGAGCCGACCTCTCCTCTCGAACGATTGATTCCTTGTCTAACCAGAATGGCGCCCACCAAGAAATCGAAGAAGCGCAAAAGGGATTCCAAGAAATTGAAGAAATGTAAAAACCTAAGCGTCGTTCCTATGGAACCCAGAGCCTCAGAGCCCGATTGGTGGGAAATTTTCTGGCACAAGAACTGTTCAACTTCAGGTTCCCCTCTTTCCCCCTTCGCAAATCTCAATATTCTACTTCAAATTTTTTTCAATTTTGTTCTTGGGTTTTCTGGCCTGAGCTGAATTCAAATGCTTCACGTTTCTTTTGCCTGGATTAATTGGAAATCGTCCTTTTAGCCGTTGTAGATATTTTGTTGGGGAGTTTTGAGCCATTTAGATCATTTCTGAGAATGTAAGAGAATTTTATCTGTAATTGGAATGTTGAACAAGTGGCATTTTGTGATTCTGGGTTAGTCTGAATTGTTGGGAATTTGGTTGCAAGGATTTTTGGCATATTATGATCTGTTGCTCATTTCATTTTCAGTACAACTTTCATAATTGAGGCATTTTCTAACATCTCAGGGAGCCTTCTAAGTATGTGCAGGTTCTTCTGGACCTAATGATGAAGCAGAAGTATTCAAGTACTTCTTTCGAACTTCAAAGAAAACTTTCGACTACATTTGTTCCCTCGTACGAGAAGATCTCGTGTCGAGGCCTCCATCCGGGCTTATCAACATTGAGGGGAGACTTCTTAGTGTGGAGAAGCAGGTTGCCATTGCTATGAGAAGATTGGCATCTGGTGAGTCACAAGTTTCTGTGGGAGCTGCCTTTGGAGTTGGCCAGTCTACTGTCTCTCAGGTTACTTGGAGATTTGTCGAAGCTTTGGAACAACGTGCAAAGCACCATCTTCGGTGGCCGAGTTCCTCCAGGTTGGAGGAAATCAAATCACAGTTTGAAGCTTCCTTTGGGCTGCCTAATTGTTGTGGAGCCATAGATGCAACACACATCATTATGACCCTTCCAGCTGTACAAACATCAGATGATTGGTGTGATACCAAAAAAAATTACAGTATGTTCTTGCAGGGAATCGTCGATCACCAGATGAGATTTCTTGACATTGTAACTGGTTGGCCCGGGGGCATGACGACTAGTAGGTTATTGAAGTGCTCAAAGTTTTTCAAACTATGCAATGTCGGTGAGCGTTTGAACGGAAATGCAAGGAAGTTGTCTGGAGGATCAGAAATCAGAGAATACTTAGTTGGCGGAGTTGGCTATCCTCTTCTTCCTTGGTTAATTACTCCTTATGAAAGCGATGACCTATCGCCATTGAAGCTCAACTTCAATACTGTGCAAGGAGCTGCGAAATCGCTCGCTGTGAGGGCATTCTCTCAGTTGAAGGGCAGCTGGAGAATCCTCAACAAGGTTATGTGGAGACCCGACAAGCGGAAGTTGCCGAGCATTATACTGGTATGCTGTTTACTTCAAAACATTATAATTGACAATGGAGATGAGTTACAACCAGATGTTGCTTTATCTGGTCATCATGATTTGGGATATCAGGAGCATTGTTGTAAGCAGATTGATCCATTGGGAAACACTTCAAGGGAGAACTTAGCCAACCATTGGCATCAAAACAAAGAGAAAATCTGTTCTTCTTAACACTTCGACATTGCTCGGACCCCCGAAACTTGTCGGCGATCTGGTAAGACCTGATGTTGTATGTACACTGATGAATTAATCCATATTATGTTCAAAATTTTCCCATTTTGAAGATGATTATTTTAGCTACCATGCCATTGTTTGTTCTGTAAGTAAATGTTCTTCATTGAGAAGCTCTGTATACCATATGGATCCAACTAAGAACTCATTTATTGAAGAGTTGAAACAATATAATATGAACAATGAAGAGCCTCTAAAAAGAGCAGCTTTCTCTGATTAGATGCAGCCTTTCATGTGCAGCATAATCTCAAACCTAGAAGTAACATAAGAACCTCTCTATACAAAGAAAAATTGATAGATGATGATGAACCAATTAATATCCTGTTCATTAAGCTAGAATATAACTATTTCCCAGATAAACTCAATCTCTCATTCAACCCTTTGTTGGAGGTTTCATACAAGCACAAAATGGTGTCTTCTTCTTTTGCTTCTGCTTCGTTCTCGTCCCGCCATATAGATAGTCTCTTAGAAGAACTCTTGGACTCCGCTCGAGTACTTTACTTTTGCCCCTTGCCTCCCTTTCACCATCTAGTTTCATTATTAGAAACTGTAGCTTCTTTAACTCCAACTGCAATCGCCCGATCTTCTCTGATCCCTTCCGTGCTTGTTCTGAAATTCGCCTACTTTGGACACTGTCGTTTTCCTCTGGTTCCAGTGTGGATGATCCATCAGCAACCAGAAAACTATCTTGAACATTCTTTGTGAGTTTAAGGTTCATCTCATACAATTTGGTGATGGCTTCTTCAGCTTCTTCTACTTGCTCCTTCACTGTATCATATTCAAGACCTTTTTCTATCTTGCTCTTCTCTGTAGCATCCATCTTCTTCTTCAAATCTTGTACAGTTATCTGAAGATTTGCCAATTTCTGAACATCAGAATCAAGTCTTTCTAGAATCCTTCTCTTGTTTCCTTCATGGGGGAGATCAGAGAGCCTCTTGGAGATCTCTAGTTTATCCACACCCAACTCCTTCTCGACCAATGGTTCGCTTGAAGGGTCCTTGCTACTTTGTCTCCTAGTCGATCCAACCCAACGGTACTCCGTAGATGAGCTTGCCACCATAGGAGCCTTGCCAGCCGCCCAATCATAGCTGCCATCTTGATCAGTTGATTCCCACAGCTGAAGCATCCGATCACCAGGTGTTGCAGTTTCTCTCTGGCTGTTTCCATATGATGAACGGTCAGAAACCCGATCGAGTAGGATGTCTTTTGTCAGAACTTCATTTCCTGCTTCAGATATTTCAGACTTAGAATGCGACCGATTATAACGCTCCTGTCCTCGAAGTGCTGATTTGTCGTTGGTCAGATGGCCACTTTCTTGGCCAGATTTTATCTCCTCAATCTCCTTCAGTGCTTTCTCTAGCTTGGCACTGGCATTAAACTTTTCTAGTGTAGTCTGGCCCTCATATTCTTCAAATGCTACTTCAATTGCTTGAATCCTTCTATTCAAACCTTGCAGGTCAACCAAACCATCAAGGTGAACTTGATCACTATCTGGCTGCTGGAAGCTTTCAGGATGCTGGGAAGTTGAGGAATCAGATTCCTGCAGAAAGTAAGGTTAAAAAACTCAGAGACCCTTCAAATGCTACAACTTGTTGATACACGAGTACTGGCACCTCTGTCTAATTCTAACGTTTAAAACTATCGGGGCTGAATTTTAACTTTCGGACCAAACTCGTAGAGATAGAAGTCAACTAATCTTGGCTCAGAAGACTGAGTATCAATGTCATGCAGATTTTAGTGTAAGAAAACAAAAACTATCAGAGAGAATAAGAATTGATATTCAGATAAAGGGATATTGATATCACCTTCACTTCTTGTTTGTAGACTTTTTGCTGTTTTGTTGAAGGAATTGCATGCTTTTCAAGAGAACTTATAGAATCCTTCAAGGTTTGAATAGCCGGCGCATATGCAGCCAACTCTGTTTTCATTCTGCCATTTTCTCCTTCTGAACTAACAATTTTGTTCTTCAGCAATTTGATCTCCAAATCTTTTGAAGAATTTCTATCTTGAAGAATCTCGCATGCTTCTGTTAGCTCATGAATCTTGTCTTCGTAAATTGATTGATGAATAGCAGAAATCTGCAGCTCACCAAACAAAGTTGCAGCCTCACTCTCCCATGATTCTACTTCATTGTTTTTCATCTGAAGCTCCAACTCCATGTGCTTCTTTTGTTCTTCATTCATCTCCTCCAACTCTTCCTTCAAGCTTAGCAACGTTCGTGTTTCCTCAATCACACGTTCCGACGTCGCCAAGGACATAATGAGCTCAGAGTTCTTGGTTTGTTCTTCCTCCAACTTCCCTTCCATTGTTTTTAAACTCTCTTCAAGGTCTTTGTTTGTGGACTGAAGTTTATCCATGCACTCAACAAGCTTTCTAAGTTCTTGAAGATTTTCAGACACAATATCCTTGTAAATTAAAGAAAGTTGACTTCGAAATATTGTTTCACCGAACATATCGATGTTCGTGTCCTCTAATTCATGTTTCTCCTTCCTCAAGCCCAAGATTTCATTTGTCAAGAACTTCTCCTCCTCAGTGGCCTTGCAATTCTCAGTTTGTAATATCTGATAAGCCCCTTCCAAATTCTGCAGCTTTTTACATACATTCGACATTTCGGTCGTTAGCGCTTCTTCTTTACGGCTGCCCTCCACTATTTTTAACCTCATTTCCTCATTCAATTCTAGAAGTTTCTCCATCTCAACCTGGAGTGTCGAATACCGTTCCGATTGGTTCTGATACTCCTGATCAAGTGTGTTCTTCTCGGTCAAATAATTTTCAGCCTCGCTACGTGACTTCTCCAAGAACATTGTGAGTTCTAAGTTCATCGTTTTTTCATATCCAAACTTCCTCTCCAGTTCCCTTACTCTCTCGTCGAGGTTGTTGTTTCTAACCTGAAGTTCATCCCTACGCTCAGCAAGCTTTCTCATTTCTTCAAGAATTTCATTGATAATATCCTTACAAATGAGGAAAAGTTGACTTTGAAATATTGTTTCATTGAACATATCATTGTTCTCTTCTTCCAGTTGACACCTCTGTTTTCCCAAGTCGACGACTTCTTTTGTCAAAGATGATTTCTCATCAAGAGCCTCGGAATTCGATACTCGTAAAATCTGGTAAGCTTCCTGCACATTATGCAGATTCCTGCATACATTTTCCATTTCTGTCTTGAATGCTTGTTCTTTATGGTTTCCCTTCATTACATTCAACCTCAGCTCTTCACTCAACTCCAGAATCCTACTCTGGAGAATCAATATCTGCTCAGATTGGATTCTGTGCTCCTGATCAAATGCATTCCTTTCCATCAAAATGTTTGCAGCTTCATTTTTCAGTTGCAGAAGTAACTTTTCAGTAATAGATTTCTCAATCACCAACTGATAGTATTCATCATAAATTTCCTTTATGGAATTTTGTTTTTCCTCAAGTTTCCTAAATATGTTCTTCAGAAACGTTTGATCTTGCTCACCCTCATTATCAAACCCATGATATGCATGAATGTCAAGAGTTGTCAATACCTGCTGAAGCCCTGTCCTCAGGATTTTATTTTTCTCAATGAAGGATTTAATCTGCCCCTGTGCGTTAAGATTTTCGCGCTCTAATTCAGAGATAGCTTCTTTTGACCTCTCTGATACCTCGAAAAGTTTTCGAGACTCTAGAATTAAAGAGATATTATGATCCTTCATATCTTGCATGCAATTCTGTAAGACGAAGATCATAAACTGGGAATTTATAGCTTTTTCCGTTTCTCCCTCGTAATCTTTCTTCCAGTGATCGCATTCTTCTTGCAATCGACGCATTTGCGACTCCATATCAGCTAGCCGTTTTTTGCTGATTTCGGTAAAACTAGAATGAACTTGTTTTTCAGCATCCAAATCAGTCTTTAGCTTTTCTATTTCACAAAATGCAGATTCTCTTTCGTTGGCAAGCACCAAATGCTTCTCTAATGATTCACAGTATCTTTTATTCAGATCTTCAAGAGTGTTATGGGAGGTATCCAACTGATATAGTAAGCTTTCTCTCTCTGTAATGAGCTCAGACTTCTGTTGATCAAGCAATTGGCAGGAGTCCTCAAGATCCTTTGATTTCACCCTTAATGCTTCAAGTTCAGCCATTGCATCTGAATGGGAATTCTCTAGAACTGTACTTTTTTCTGAGAGTTCTTCCAGATTTTTAGTTGTAACTTGTAGCAGAGAGGTCAGAACAACTTTCTCAGAAGAAAGAGTTGATTTCTCTCCCAATAAAGATTGATAAGATTCTTCTAACATCTTTACCCTCTCCTTCGTTTCTTCCAAGTCGACGCTCATATCAGAAATGGAATTTTCTAAAAAGGCGTTTTTCTCGACCAGTTTCTCTAGAATAATTAGCTTCTCCAAGAGAGCTGCTTTCTCACTTTTCTCTGTCTCATAGCTCCCCTTCATCCTTGAATGTTCATCTTGCAGTTCCTTCACAGATGTTCCAAAGCAATCTAGATTGTAGCCAGTAGATTCCACCTGCTCCAATATGGCTACATTTTTCTTATTCAATTCATTAATCTCTTCTTTCAGACAGTAGATTTCTTGCTGCAGGGCGTTTCTTTCGTTTGTTCGATGTTCGACCTCTGCTTCGAGTTTACTTATCTTCTCCCTCAATCTCAACAGTTCATCTTGTAGATTTTTTATTGACAGAGCTGAAGACATATTGAGTTCATCAAGTTTCCTGCTTTCATTCTTAGCCTCCTGGACTTCTGTAACCAAGCTCTGATTTCGGATTTCCAGATTCTTTAAAATTTGTGTCCTGTTCTGATGCTCAGCAGCAAGCGAACGCAATTCTTCTTCGGTCCGAGAATGCATATCCTGCAATGTTTGGAAAGCAGTCTCGGCTTCAACGAACCGCAAGTGCTCGTCCTGCATGCAATTCCATAGTCTTCCCAGTTCTTTTTGATTCTCGGTGAGTTCTTCTTTTTGAGACCCCATTTTCAGTACCAAAGACTCTAACTCAGATTGCAGAGCTAAGTTTGATGTCTCCAATAAATGACACTTTTCTTCAGCACTTCTTAACTTCATAACTCCTTCATTGATTTGACCATGCAGCCTTTCAGCCTCTTCTTCAGCACAAGAAAGTTTATATTCAAGACTAGAAATCTTCTCCAAGCACTGCAGGTACTGAACAGCAGCAGCTTCGATTTCTTCCGTTAATTTTTCGACTGCTTGCTTAAGGATTATCAGTTCACTTTCAGCTTTTTCGGCTTGTTCGTTGTATCGTCTGGAACTCTCCTCTGCATGAAGAAGTTTCTCCTCTAGTCTCACTATCCTTTCTAAACTCTCTCGATATCGAGCAAGTGCAGCTTCCTTTTCAGCTCCTACTTCAGCAAGGCCTTGCCTCAAACTTTCAGCTTCGTTCTCGGCTTTACTTGCTCTCTCAGTAAGTTCTTCAGCACCCCTTTGAACGTTAACGATATCGCTCTCCAGAAGGGATACTTTGTCCAGGCACTGCTGATATTTAAGCAGACTAGCTTCCTGCTCACTCTCTAGTTTGCTGAGGGCTTCCCTCAAATTCTGAGCCTCAGTTTCAGCTTTAGAGGCTCGGTCATTAAGTCTTGTAGAGTCCTCTTGTGCACGAGAGACTTCTGACTGAAGATTAGACAGCTTATCAAGACTCTGTTGATATTGAAGTAGACCAGCTTCCTTCTCAGCTTCTAGTTTAGCCAGAGCCTCCTTTAACGCTGAAATCTCGGCCTCAGTAGCCGAAACCTTGATATCGTTCCCTCCATTTCGCTCATTCTCCTCGAAATCTTGAAAATTGAGCCCTTTCTTTGCCCTTCCTTCCCCAGAACCAAAAATATCATTGAACTGCTTCAAACCCCTTCGACCTGTAACGATGTTCGATTCTTCCGTAAACGCTGCATTTCTTCTGCCAGCATTGGATTGGGGTGAAAGCCCCAAGCCATCCTTTTGCAACTCATCTGAGTCAAACAGAGCACGTATAGCTGGTGGCATCTCAGGTGTCCGTGGATCACCCTCATTCCCCAAACCAGCAGGCGAATCATCAAACGGAACCTGATTAGGAAACACTTCAGCCATCGTCCGATGAGCCTGGCGAAGCACCCCGGTTGCATTATCGTATCTTTCTGCCAACGCACGGTATGCACGGTAGAATTCTTCAACCAACTTCATAAGCTCCGGGCGCTTCTTGTAGTACATCTCAGCCCTCCTTGCAAAGGAATCTGCATCCTCTTCAAGAAGCTTGATCATCTGTTTCACCTTGACATCCATATCTGTTCCAAGCAGGACAGCCAAGTAATACTCAATCCATAGCCTATTGAGAACATTATCAATGGCCGAAAGAGATCAAGAACTTACCTGTAAGGTTTTCTTGAAGCCATCTAGAATTTTTGGGGCTAATATGACTATCCCACCACCAAGAATACATACGCCTAGAATTTGTACGTGAACTAGTCGTCATAACTTCAGCCAAATAAGTCCCAAGTGTTCGATTCTTTGGCCTCTTCTACATAATCAACTTCAGGAACCCAAAACAATAACAGAACTGAGAAATGAATCTCAAAATCAAGATGAACATATATAAGAAACAGTGAAAGAAGTACCTGATGAACAAAACTCAGGTCCAGAAGCTACAAAAGAGGAAGAAAATGGCAGTTCGTGGGCTGACAGAAACAATTTTCAAACAGGGTCATCGGTAAAATCAAACATCGGACCAGGAAACACCCAGATCAAGAACATGACGACCAAAAAACGAGATGGGTTCCACAGTTTGATCAATGAAAGTACATAATTCGAAAGTAAAATCCGATTCCAGAAGAAGAAAAAGAAACCCTATGGCGGATAAGAACGGAAGGTAGAAGTTACCAGATGGGAAATCAAACAGGAAAAGAAACAAAACTTGGCATATGGGTGTTGGATCAGCAGCTGTGACTAGATATCAGCTTCAGCTGCTTTAGCATCTGTCTCACCCCATCGCAGAAACTCACAGATCTTAATATCGATTCTTGTTCTTCGTGTTCTTCGTGTTCTTGCTCTGTTTCTTCTGTGTATTGCTCTCGAATTCTGCTACTCTCTTCCGTTGAGTGCTGTTATCATTGCCTTGTTGGTATAGTTTTGCTAAGAAAAACCTGCCTTAGAGGACGATTACGGCTTACAGGAATGCAAACCAAATCAAAAACCCGACCAAAAAGTAAACGGACCATCGCATTTTCTTTTTTTTTTTTTAATAATATGACAAAATTATTTTTTTAAAATAATTTGTTTGGTTAAATTATTTATGTTAGAATATTTTGGTGGGTTGGGGATGAAAAGTCTAAATGTGGAATTTTTATTTAAAAAAAAAAAAAAAGAGAAAATTTGATTTGACTAAATTGCCCTTCTGGTTAGGGCATCAAAAATATGTTCTTTCCTTGTGCTCCTCCAAGTTTGACTTCCCTAATTCTAGGGTTTCAAGATCCACATCATGATGTGTTGGCTCATGTCCACGTGTTCATAACTTTCCATTTTTTTATTCATTATTCTTATAAATAGATCTGAAAATATTATTATTAAATAATACAGATTTAAGAGAGAAATAGAATTAAAATATAAACTAATTAAATCTGGAGAATAAAATAAAATATACTATTAATCAAAATCAAATTTAACTAATATATTTTTCAAATATTAAATAATTACGAATATCATATATTCCATAATTAATTCAAACTATAAATAAATTGCACTAAATTCTGACAATTATCGACTAACAGTTTTGCCATTTATGTTAGTTCTGATAAAATAAGGCGTAGTTTTCAATTTGGGTAGATTAAAATGTCAATATTGATACCAAAATATTAATCCAAATAAAAATAATTCGAACCATATTATCGAGTTTTGTTCATAAAAAATAAAAAAAAAAATAAAAAAAAAACCAAATTATTGATTTTATGTTTTTTACATTTTACAACATGGTAGTTGAATTATTTGATAAGTTTAATATTATTTATGAGATCCTTTTAAGCCTATAAAAAAAAAAAAAAAAAAAAAAAAAAANGTATCTTATATTACCAAATGTAACCATATAATTATTAACTCCATCATCATTTATCAATAATGTCCAAATTTCATTATTTCAGTTAATGGTTCAAATAAAGGTGGACTAATGATATTTTTATAATATAAGATTAATCATTAAACTATAAATATTTTTAGTTATATTTATCATACTTAAAATATAAAAAACCAAATCATATTGTTAATTGATATTAAGTATGACAAAAATATTGTGTGTTTTATTTATTTTTAAATTATAAAGTTGAAATTTAAAATTTTAAAATAATAGATAATACCAAATTTATAATATAACGGTGTAATAATATAATAGCTGGCAGAGAGTCCGAGACGGCGGGCGTGGGCGGTCCTCATTCGTCACCCCCACTAATCATTCCTCTCCCCTTCACACTCGCCACGTGTGCACACAGTACACATGCGCCATCTTTTTTTATTTTTATTATTATTATTATTATTATTTTATATATATCATATAAATATTGATTATTTTTATTGATACGTCCACGAGACGAGTCAAAAATAATGAGAGTAACTTAGTCTCAAAGGAAAGTGTTCGAGTCATAACTGGTAGATGAACATGACTCTCTACAATGGTATGATATTGTCCACTTTGAGCATAAACTTTTGTGGCTTTGCTTTGGGTTTCCCCAAAACGCCTCATTCCAATGGAGAAACTATTTTTTGTTTATAAACCCATGATCATTCCCTAAATTAGCCGATGTGGGACTTTAATCATCCAACTATAATACAAAAGTTTGTTTTGTTTCAATGACTTGAAAATAACCCTCGTGAAGCATAGAGTTATTAATGCTTAGGCTCTCCCTTTGTCAGGGGACACCAAACTCATAAGCCTTCTCAAATATGATCAAATCGACCCATTTATCTATGGCATTTAAATTAAATTAGAGCCGTTTCATTGGAGAAAAAAAAAAAACAAGACGTAAAATACTGATATGTGAGATGAAGATTTGAACTTTTAACATTTTGGTCGAAAATATACATCTTAATTAGTTCAGTTAATCAATTTTAAATTATTATTATTATTATTATTTGTTTGGATTAATGAGTGGATTAGGAGGGTTTATATATATAATTTTTAAAATTAAAATGAAAATTTTAGGAAAAGAAATTAGGTAAATAAACACATTTATTATGGAGAAAAATACTTTTTAACATTTATAAAAAATATAATTTAAAAATAATTCAGAAGGATAAGGCGTAATGGGTAATGGAATGGCGTGGCGCGTGGGCTTCCAAATCTCATCCGGTGAGAATAATCCGACAGCTCACTCACTGCCACGTCACTTTCGTCCATATCCCCTGCACAAAGACTCCACGTCCATCTCCTGGTCCCGCAAATCAACAAATCATTATCTGCCACGTCATATATCTCCTATTTAATTCGCCCCTTACAAATTACTAGAAAACCCTCCTTCTTCCTTTTTATTTAATTAATTATAATAATAAATATAAAATATATCATTTCCTTATTTTTAGAAAATATAAATATAAATATACAAATACCTTTATTTTCAAGTTATATTTATATTAATTTATTTTTCATAATTAATATACTTTTGGTAAAGACAGTTGCCTTCTTCGGGATAAGATCGAACTAATTTGTTTTGCTACGGAACTGTAAATCTCCGGAATAATAATCGACGATTTTGTGCGAATGCAATGTCGTTAGTTCTCGATCTTCATACGTAAATTCCCATTTCCATCGTTGAATTCTCTGTCGTTCGCGCAGTTTCAGGCCGTGGAGCGTCGATGGCGTCCATTGTTTTCCGTCGGAAGCTCACCAACAAACCTTTCCTTCTCCGTGTGAGACTCTTCTCGCAGTCCAACTCCAACACTGAGCCTGCTCGGCGTATCGAGAAGATTTTGATCGCGAATCGAGGTGAGATTGCATGCCGGATTGCGAGGACTGCTAGGAGGTTGGGGATTCAAACTGTGGCTGTGTTTAGTGACGCTGATCGGAATTCGCTTCATGTCAAGTTGGCTGATGAGGCTGTGCATATTGGCCCCTCGCCGGCGCGGTTGAGTTATCTGAATGCTGTGTCGATTATTGAGGCTGCGTCGAGGACTGGTGCACAGGTGCGAATGGAGATATGTTCGTTTTTTTTTTTTTTTCATTGATGGAAACATCGGAAATGCTCAAATTATAAGCTAACTGCAATGTTTTTCTAGTTTATTTTCTGTTTTTTTATGTACTGAATTTTGTTTAAATGCTTGCAACTGTTGAGTTATACTTGAATTTAGCATGCTATTTTGATGTTAAGTCGTATTCGAACCCAACGTGGAGAATGTGTTTTATTAGAAGCTACTGATATAGCTATTACACAGAGAATGATGTTCTTGGTAACCGGATAATTCACTTATCGGAGAAGGTTCTCTGATCCGGGGTGGGAGTAGAAATGCAGTCATGATTATTTTTGGTGATTAGATATTCATTGCATGTAAGGCCATACTGAATTTCCAGGTAAATATACATTGGGAAAGACTCTGCGTGGGAACATCCTCCTGCCAGAAGGCGAGGGCTTGGTGACTAGAAGTGTGGAGCTCACTGCACCCTGTTTTTGTTGGACACACCTATCTTCTTTCAAGCTCCCTCTTGGGGAAATTTTCTAGGCCAGTGATGTCTCGTTGCCATCCCTTCTTTTGAGATGTGATAGGATTCCATTGTGATCTCTTAGGAGTGAGTACACTATCGAACACCCCCTTTCCGTAAGAAGGGGAGATTTTTTTGGCAAGCGGATTTGTGTTACACTGTGGATCTTATGGGGAGAAATGAATAGTAGAACCCTTAGAGAGGTTGTGAGGGATCCTAGTGATGTTTGGTCCATCGTTCTATCGATTTTCTGTGATTGATTGAGGGATTATATAGGTGGGTAGTTTAATTTTTTTCTCAATGTAGTTAATTTTTGGCTACTGATAGGCAAAATCTTCTCTGCTTGGATGGCATGTGGTGTTTCCTACACCGTAAAATGTGGAGGATTTGAAATTGGTAACTTAAGAACAAAAGATTTCATGCCTACTTCTGATGCAAGGCTGTATACAATGTCAGCAATGAATGTTACCTAGAGCTGACATTTTATTGAAAGCAATGAATGGTTTCCTTAAGCAATGAATGGTTTCCTTAAGCAATGAATGGTATTTTACACATATGTCAATTATACAAAATAATACAACGTACGGAAACTCTCATAAAAGAATTTTTTTTTTTTTTACCCTAAACGAAATCTTAAGACATACCTAGAGGAGTACAAAATACAAAAGTAGATAAAATCCTAAACTAAAAAAGCACAAGATTATCCACATGTTTTGTCCTATCTTTATTACTCAGTTGACACTATTTTTGTTACATCAACACCATCCCAGGGTTCTTCATTGATTATTGATGCTGACCATTTATTTAACTCAGATTTCTCAATTTGATGGTCATATCCTTGTTCTGGTTACATAAGGCATGGTTTTTAGAGTGAGTATATTGTTTTGGTTTATAGGCTATCCACCCTGGCTATGGGTTTTTATCTGAAAGTGCTGATTTTGCTCAACATTGTGAAGACAAGGGCCTTACATTTATAGGCCCACCGACATCTGCAATTCGACATATGGGTGACAAAAGGTATGAGAAATTGAAACTATCTGCATTTCATGATTTTCCACTGTGTACGTGCGGTGGTAGAGAGTTCTTTAGATAATTGTCTGCAGAACACAACATTCTCCTGTTCATTTACTTTATTGTTTTTGTTTAATTTTTCTTTTTTTTAATCTTTAATTTTTTTTTGTATATTTTTTCCAAATAAATCTGTAATGTGTGCAAATATGCATCCTTTTTTGAGCATGCGAAGGGGTAGCTGCTTGCTTAGAACTAATTTTCGCTTCTCTATTCTTGAGACGTAATTGTTCCACTTGCCAATCAATATGTTATTTTACCAATCTTTTTCAGTGCATCAAAGCGAATAATGGGTGCAGCTGGCGTACCTCTTGTGCCTGGGTACCATGGTACTGCACAAGATATTGATACTATGAAGTTAGAAGCAGACAAAATTGGGTATCCAATATTAATAAAGCCAACTCATGGAGGTGGGGGAAAGGTGGGCAGTCTCTTTGTGCCTAGGCATTATAAAGTTTTAGAGGAATAGAAATTTATAGAAGATTTCTGGTCCATTCGTTTTTGAGTGTTTGATCAGGAGTTGGAAAGATTCAACAAGCATGAGGCAGAAGAGTTCTCCATCTGCCTCTGATATCAAATCTAGCAATTAGTATACTTTTTTTTTTTATCATGAAATTATAATTAGAAACAGCTGTATGTGGGAAAATATTTATGCAAGTTCAAACTACGGACCAAGTTATAAGAATGGCTGGTGATCAATCATCCAAACGATATGTCCCTTCCATTCTCATTTCCAGATGAAAGTACAGCCATCTTTTTAACCCTGTTGTTATGTGTGATTTCTTACACGAAATATTTTTTTAGGGTATGAGGATTGTACATAGTCCGAATGAATTTGTCGATGCTTTCTTGGGAGCTCAACGTGAGGCTGCAGCTTCTTTTGGCATAAGCACAATATTGCTAGAAAAATATATCACCCAGCCAAGGCACATAGAAGTCCAGGTATTTTTCTTTGCTTTGATTGTTTTAAATAATACTTATGTTGGCATTTTGTCTCCTGCATACGAAAGCCTATGTAAAGTCCACTCACAAATACATGACATTTAAGACTATGAAGAAAATTAATGGCAGGGACCAAAGCAGACACTTCTCAAAAGCTTAGGAAGAAAAATGGAGATTTAAAAGAAAACAAAAATTACACTAGACCAAAATAGGATCTAAACCCTTGTCCAACTATGAACCTTTATTTTTTCAGAAATGATCTACCAGAGCTTTTTGCCTCAGTTTTGAGTTTCATTGGCCCTTAAGTTGAGATTATTGTTGTATACTTGAGGAGTTCCTCCACGTCCCACTTTTTGTAACAGTGGAAGGTTGTTGTGGGAGACTGGTTCTTCTATGTTCTTTAGGGACAAAAATGATTTGTCAAGAATTTAGAGGAGGTAGGATGGGCAGCTGGTCAAATATTGTATGAGTCATGCATGGATGGTAGTTGGAGTTGGCAACTCCTTTAGGAACGATGGGGAAGAGGATCAAGCATGTTGGAAAGAGACGAAAGGATGTTTAGGATTGGGAAGTCTTGAGGAGGTTCTCACAACCTTATCTACGTAATTAATGAGAATATTCGGTGAGCCCGTTTGTCAAATAGAAGAGTAAGTCTTCCTTAACCTAACCAGCACAGCTCAATTTGTGAAGATCATTCTGCCCAGATCTGAATAGAGTTCATTTATTTTCTTATTTTAATTTAGTTTTTTTAATTAATGTTATATATACGCTTTGAAGTGGTAAACCAAAATATAATTCTGGTCGATCCTTCACTGAAAATGAGAGGCTATCAAGAATGATAAGTTTCAGATAGGCACAATTCAATATTGATAACATCACGAAATGCCTTAGGAATTTCTTCACGTAAGGACACTACTTAATGCTCACGTTTTTTCGTTTTTTTCGTTTTTTTGTTTATGCATTGATCTTTAGTCCTATTATGTTGAAGCTGTAGATTTTTGGGGACACACACGGGAACATTCTGCATCTATATGAGAGGGATTGCAGTGTGCAAAGAAGACACCAGAAGATAATTGAAGAAGCTCCAGCTGTAATGAGCGTTTTTCTTACTAAATATGTTTTTTTCAGTATAATTTTATTTCAACTATAACTAAACTTTATTTGTTGCAGCCTAATATTTTGGATGACTTCCGATCACACTTGGGTCAAGCAGCTGTCTCTGCAGCTAAGGTGAGGTCTACTTAATTTTCATGTAATCTAATGGTTAGTAATTGAACTTGGAAAATAACTCATTTCTCACATTAACTCAGACTACATATGTTGACTATTGGAATTGGATGCTTCAAATTTATGTAAAAGATAACGTGATTTATCCTTTCCTCAAATTGGAATACATTTTTTTGGGGTGCAAGTAGGTTGGTTTAGCTCAGTTTTTGATCAAGATAAACAATGAGCCAGAAGATGTTGGCCTAAGAAAATAAAAACTGATGCTAAAAATTATGTATTGAAAATTGAAACAACTTCCAAACAAAAACTGACTAGACTACTAAATTTGGCAAAATCTATCCAAATTGAATTGATCGATTGATTTTCAGTTTTACATTTTAAGAAACTAAACTAAACAATACCTATTGCTCAAACCAACTCAACAGCTATGTACTGGTGGTTTCACTGGCGTTTTTGGTTTTGGTTTGCATCCTTATTCTTGTTACTTAAGCATGGCATGTTTTTTATGTGTAATTCATGCGAGCATATTAGTGGCTCTCCATGTTTGATTGATTTAATACTTGGATGTTGAGAAATCCCTTTCCTCAAAGCTCCCCTGGCGTGATAAAATTATGAGGTGATTATAGAAAGGTTGAGTGAACCATGAACACCCATTGATTAGTATATGTAAAGAGATGCATATCCAGTGCTTGGTTGTGATTGCTATTAACCACTTAGTAAGTAGAATAATAGTTAATTTGGGTGCTTCTTTAGTACTTATTTAGGCAGAGGCTGATAGTTATTATTTTCCCCAGGCGTTGAGCATATTTTTATTCTCTTTTTCCTTTTAACAGTCAAGTTTCTCATTAGATTACAGTAGGTAAGTTTACAATTATTTCCTCCTTTCTAGGGATTTGAAGTGTACTAATTTGAGTTTTCAATTTGGTGCATAAAGGCAGTTGGTTATTACAATGCTGGCACAGTGGAATTCATAGTTGATACCATCTCTGGTCAATTTTATTTCATGGAGATGAATACTCGCCTTCAGGTTCCTTGATTAAGCTTCTCGAGTTCCTGTTGTAAATTATAACGGATATTATTTGATGCCAGTTGGCTCTTACAAACAGGTTGAACATCCTGTTACTGAGATGATAGTAGGTCAAGATCTTGTCGAGTGGCAAATCCGTGTTGCAAATGGAGAATCTCTTCCCATAATCCAGTCACAAGTGCCTTTATTAGGTAATCTGCCTTATCTTGAAATAACGATGCACGAGACCTTCCCTAGATGTTGCAATTAGTGTGTATGTACTGTAGCTACTTAAATACGTAAACTAAAGTAATAATAGCTACTAAAGTAATAATATTTAATATGTTGCTCATTTATGTATGTGGAAATGGAGGGATTTAGTAGCAAAATTTATTATTCCTTTAAGAGTGACCTACTATGGTCTTTCTTTACCATGAGATTGTTTACTCTAAAGTTTCCAGTCTTTTCTATTTGATATTGCATGTGTGCTCACATTCTGGACTCTGCTGAAGTTAATTTGACTTGTTGTTAGGTCATGCTTTTGAAGCCCGCATATATGCAGAAAATGTGCCAAAAGGGTTTCTTCCAGCTACTGGAAGTCTTCACCATTACTGCCCTGTTCCCGTTTCACAGTCTAGTAAGATGCTTTACTTCATTAGTGCAGCAATTCAATCTTCAGTTTCTGCAACTAGAAACACGTTTTATTGGAACATTCTAACCATTAGCCATGTCTGACTGTTTACTGCCTTACTTTGAAGTTTCGCGTTCACTTTGATTTCCATCTTTCCTTTTCACTTTTTCCTTTTTGAAATCAATAATTCTACTTTAACAGTTCGAGTTGAAACTGGGGTTGAACAAGGAGATGCTGTTAGTGTGCATTATGATCCAATGATTGCTAAGCTCGTTGTTTGGGGAGAAAATCGTGCTGCAGCATTAGTCAAACTAAAAGACTGCCTAACAAAGTTTGAGGTAAATCTAATCAGAATTAGTTTGCTCTGCAGAATTTATCATTCAACTTGATTGAAGCTGAAAAAATAAATTGTCTAGTTGAAACCTCAAAATCGGTATTTCACTGAGATATTTGGATAACATTCCTAGTAATTGGCCTGTTATAGAAAATAAGAACAAATTTGGAACTAGAAATAGTGAAGGTGGTAAACTTGGCTGTTTCAACGGCAACTGCAGTTATTTTATAGCAGCTATTAATCCAGGAACTTCCCTTCATGGCCAAATTTACACTACTTTCATTTATTTGAAAGCAGTTATCTTGGGTGAGCATCTAGTGAATATGGATCGTACTGGTTATAGGTATAATGTCCAAAAGGTTTCTGACCTTGGCTTATGTTTTTAATTGACAGTTGCTAGCTAAGATTTCCTTGAGTTAACATTTTGTAGTTAATTTTCAACATTTCACAAATCTAAACTCATATTGAATCATTGAGGCAATTGTTCTTTCATAAGGTTGCAGGTGTTCCAACCAACATAAACTTTCTACTAAAGCTTGCAAATCATCATGCATTTGAACGGGGGGATGTGGAAACTCATTTTATTGAGCACTATAAAGATGACCTTTTTGTTGACCCTTCTAATCTTGTGATGGCAAAAGAAGCATATGATGCTGCTGGGCTTAATGCCCGTCTAGCAGCTGCATGTCTCGTCAGCTTGGAACTCTCTAAACTTAATGAAAAATCTTCTGGTATTGCAAGTTTTTATCTAGTTCTGTGAAGTTAATTGCTTTAGAAATCGTTTTTTAAAATTAAAATTATTTATGTTTCCAGGGAAGGGTATACATTCAATATGGTACTCTCCTCCTCCGTTTAGAGTCCATCATTGTGCTAGGCGCACAATAGAATATGAGTGGGAGAATCCATATGATAGCAGTGTCTCAAAGCCATTTGCACTTACAATTACCTACCAGCTAGATGGGGGGTTGTTAATTGAGGTACATCTCTGCCTTTAAAAGACATGCAAATAGTCATTTAGCGGCATTTGTATTTTTGTTTGTCTTATCATTACAGTTATTTGTTTGGAAACAAAATACTTTTCTTGAGTAAGTGAGAACAACCACAAAAAATTGGACCTTCATAAAGGCCATTCATGACCACCTGCATGGCTTTTAGTAGGAAAGACCAAAGAGGTATTGGCGTGCCTTTCTAAGGTTTTGGGTGGGATCGATCTTAGAAATTTCAGGAAGAAGAGCATTCTACAATCAGGAGAGAATTTAGTTCAAGTGGTCGTGTATGGTTAGGATTGAATGCCTGGTTTTGGTGACGTTGCTTATAAGACCCACATTGTGAAGTTATAAATGGTCTGATGATTATTAGACAAGACTGTTATGCTATAATGGGGAAACTCATTTTGCTTCTCTTTTGGTGACGGAAGGGGAACTTTTTCTTTGGCAGGCTAGTCTTTTCTATTTTATGAAATATTTGGTTAGACAGTAAAATGTGGGTGTTCAAGAGTGGAGAGTAATATTTGGATTCGGCGTAGTTCAACACTTCCTAGAGGTCCATGCAACCAAATCTTTCATGGTTTTCATTGTTTTAATTTTTTGACAATCAGAACACATTCTTACAATTTTTCTTTTCGTTGGCTCTTTTGTTTGGTTTCAACTTGTTCATATATGGCCTGTTTTCTCACATTTATCCTTCATTCCTTCTTAATGAAAGCAGCTCTCTTGTAAATGAAAGAAAAAAGAAAGTATATTGATTTGATTCATGATACCGAGTGTTCTCAACATGTATACAGACTGGAGAAAATGGTTCTTCTGCAGTTGAGGTTAAAGTTACTCACCTTGGAAAACATAAGTTCAGAGTTGAAGTTGATGGTATTATCATGGAAGTTCGCTTGGCTATTTACTCGAAGGTAAATGAAGAATCTATTCCTGTATTAATAAGTCCCCCCCCACCCACTCTCCTTCTGTATTCTTCATTGGAACTATTTTGAGTTCAGGATCGGACAAAACATGTACATATATGGCATGGGTCACAACATCATCACTTCAAACAGAAGTTGGGGGTAAATTTATCAGAAGAAGATGAATCACAACATAAGCCTGGTTTTGAGGCAGCATCCCACCACCCCGAAGGAACTGTTGTTGCTCCCATGGCTGGTTTGGTGGTCAAGGTTCTAGTGAAAAATGGTGATCAAGTTGGAGAAGGGCAATCTGTGTTGGTCCTTGAAGCAATGAAAATGGAGGTTTGCAACTGAACCGTGTGTATTTTAATGTTCAGTAACTCTCTTTCCACCAATCGCAGTTCTAATATTCCGCTCTTGAATTTTCAGCACGTTGTGAAAGCTCCCATTGCTGGACAAATCCATGGCCTACATGTTGCAGCAGGTCAGCAGGTTTCTGATGGGAGTATTTTGTTTAGTGTCAAGGTAAGCTATTTACCTTTAGAACTATTTCATGGACTATATTGATTATCTTTTTTGTGGGAGACTTAGATGAATGCATGTAGATTATAATGAAACATAATAAGCAATAAGCATATCATAACTGCTTTTGCAACCAGCCTAATTTTGTACCCTCAAGGTTCCCATCACCTCTGTATTTAATGTTTAATGGTTAAAGTCGGATTAATTTTTTCAAATTTATTTCCTATAGGTAAGTTGGTGTTACTCTCTGTTGCGGAAACTTGAAAATTTGGGAGAATATTTTATAGGAAATGAAGTTGTTTATGGGCTGTTGTTGACTGCAAGTTCTCAACTCCTTAGGTTTGGCAAGTGGCAAGTCTTGGTAGATCAAAGTTAGGATTAGCTTGAGGCTTCATATTGAATGTTGCAAGGCATCGTGAATACTTTGGATATTTGAATGCTGTCTAGATTCGTTGTGGAAACTTGAAAAGTCTGGGGACAATACTTTATAGAAAACGAAATTGTTCATAGGGTATTGGGGTCTTGTTGAGTGCAGTTCTTACCTCATAATTGGCAATGGGAAAATCTAGGTTATCAAAGCTAGGATTATTATCTGGTATAAGGTGAGTTTGATTTTCAGTGATCGTAGGAGTTTCTTTCAAAAGCTTGAAATTATTCTCCAGGGATTGAACTCCATTTTAGTTACTTCATTTGACCTTCCTTCTTTAGGACATTCCAATGCTGATATGGACTCTTCAGTTGGTCAAATCTTGGGGAGTGGTTCTTCTACACCCATTTAGGTAGATTTTTTTTCCTCTACGACTCCACAACTCAACTGTCAAATGAAAATCTTACTCCAGAAATCTCACTAAGAAGAAATCAAGTCTCTTTACTAGAATAGTCTTCTGTAAGAACCTTTGGAGATCCCCCATTCCTAGAGTTGCAAGTTCTTTTTGTGATCTCTCCGTCATTGTGTGTCCTGTGAATAGTGATGATCGTCTGTGTCAAATCGGTTTCCTGTTTGCGTGTGGAAGAACAGTCTGGTTTAATGCTACTAGGGGGATTATTTCGGCACCTTTGGATCCGTAGTCATAGAAGGTTTATTGAAGGGGCTGTAAAGGAGATTAGCGCTTTCTTTGGTATTGTTTAGATGTTCCAAGTGCAGTGCTAGTAGAACTGTCATTATATCCACCCTCCGGAGAAAAAGAAAGTAAATCCAACAAAATCCCATTTTCTCCTAGAAAAGGGAGGTACAAACAAAACTCTGTTTATTCGATCTTTTTGTTGGAGAGATGATAGGGGGAGAGAATAGAGAAAAAGAAAAAAAGGGGGCATTTTCTTGTCTTTTACTTGCACAGCAGGTGGGCTTAATGGCATGGATATTGAGGTACACGTATTTAACAACTCAAATTAAATTATTTTCTTTTATATAAATGCCTAAACCATCGACCTGTATCTAAATTTTTTTAATGAGAGAGTTAATCGATATAACTTGAAGAATTTAGCTTGAGACTATTTCTCAGAAGAGTAGCATCTCTCTTTGATTAGTATATTGGCCACATCTGTCATCTTAAATGTGGCTTTTAATTGTCTTCAAATGTTAGTACCTCTTTCGAATTGGCTTGTAATATCATTTTTTGAATTATTAGACTGAGTTTGATTAGAAGTTGAAATAAATTGTGGTTTCTGCAGAAAAACTAGAAATAATGGAACGTCTTCTTTCCTGACAATGTCAAGGTACGGCTCATTTTAGCTTCTTCATGCTATGACGACCATTGAAGGGGTTGTTGTGCTTTCACCTCTGTTCAATTAAAATAAATGTTGTATATGATCATTGTGACTCAATAAAAAAAACATCACTTGTTAATTTAATACATTATCTCTCCCTCTCCCCTGGCTACTTTTCCCACTTATAATATTATTACGCATGATTATGATTCTAATCAGTCGTGACAGGTTTTTGCATAACATGATGCTTTGACCTAGGCGTTCGAAATTTTTAGCCTCGTAAGTCTTTAAACTTTCAAAATTGTTTATTTAGTTTAATGTGAAACACCATTTTGAAGTTATACAAGGATTATGTGATAAGTTAATCTTGGATATTAAATTAATGGAGTTAACAACATACCTTAAAGAAATTAGATCGAGTTTTATCTTATCATCTATGAGAGGAATCTAGTCTCTCTCTTAGATCGGTAAGACCTGTGATAATCTTTTTTTTACTATCATTGTGTACGTTGTTCGTTCTCTTCCATTTGTCAATTTTTCTCTAAAGAATTAACATTCAAGAATCAGTACTGTACTTTGCTATTAGATTTGTGTTTCAATGGTGTCTGAACTTACTGAAGATGGAGAGATGCATGTTAAAATTGAAGGAACAATTTTTTTTTATTTTTTTTTTTATCACCCTGTTGTTCTTCAACCTTACAAAATTTCCTATTAAATTTAGAGATATTCCCATAAACCTTTCTAGTATGTTTTATTGTAACATTATATTGAAATACGCTTAACTTTACTTCTATGATTGAGTTACCAAAAAGAAAATTACATTTTGATTCTTGTTAGATTTTCTTAATCGTGATTTCATCTTTTCATGATCACTCTCTCATTTGAATGTAGTCTTAGTTTATTCATATTTCTTTCAGATCTAGAATCATATTTTTTAGACTTAGACCAATTGGGGCCAATTTAGTTTTTTTTTTTAGAGAATTTTTGTTTGAAGATCGTACATGAGCCGAAAAGGGCAGAAATTAGGTTTAGGTTTCTATACATAAGATTACGAAACAGAAATATCCTTGTGAAAAACAAGGTGCACAACCACAGATTTTTGAATTCAATGGAATTATTGTGTTTCCATTTGAGGAGAAGAGCTTATAGAGTACACAATATGGAAACTTGTTTTGTGTTTATTGAGTGTACCCTTTGCTGAACAGTAATCACATTCAATTCAAAGTCAGCAACAACTTTTCAAACAACCAATCAATTTCATCGACCATATAACGTCCACTGACTTACTGTTTCTGCCGTGTTCATCCAACCAACTCTATGAAATAAATATAATTCTTTGTTTCAAAATTGATTTGAGTTGTAGGTTGTGCAAATTATATAGCAAGATGTTGACTGTTTATGTACTTCATCATTTATGAAGAGTTTAGATTTTTGTAAATTTTTTTAGGGGAAGTTTAGAAATCAAAATGAAACTTGAGGACTGAAACGGAAAAAGTTTAAGAACCGAAACGAAATATGTATAAAAATTTATTGTCGAACCCAAAAAGGGTTTTTTTTTTCTTCGGGGTTTTAAAGTGGTCGTGTTTTTTTTTTTTTTTTTTTTTTTTTTTTNTTGTGGCTTTATTGATGTAGTAAGAAGGAAGTTATGATGAACTTTGGCCAAAGGTTAGGCAGTCAAAAAAAATAGAGCATCAATACCAAAATTGAAAGCATTGATGGAAAGAGTTTGAGAAGATTGGAGATTCTTAAAGAGTTTGTGAGGAGAGGTCAACGCTTTTGGCTTTGTAAGTTCATCAAAATGTCTTCATACATCTTTTTTTCTTAAAAAAGAGATTTTAAAACCGACCCAATGGATTAGATTCCGGAATTTGCTGACTCAGGTATAGAGTTGAGCTGGTTTGAGTTGTTCGGTTCTTTGTTTTAGATAATTTGTTTGATAAACATGTTCTTTGAATTCATCCCATTTCTTGAATGATTAGAATATCGTGGAAATTAATGAATTTCATTTTCATCCAAAACTTACCCATTTTTTCAACAATAATATGGATTACTTATGTCGGCCCGAGTCCATCGTTAACAAATATTATTCTATTTGGGCTTTCTTTTATCATATTCTACATCGGAAAATGTCATTGATTGCGCATGTTGTTACTATTTGACCATTATTAAATATAATCTATGAATGAAAATGACATCATTAATTAAGGGTTCTTTATATAGGTATGAAAACTTCTTCCGAAAAGAGACGTTTTAAAAATTTCGAGGAGAAACCTGAACAGAAAAGTCTAAAGAGGACAATATCTAGTGGTAAGAGAGACATTTTAAAAGTTTTGAGGAGAAGGCTGAAAAATATCCACCCGACATTTTAAAAGTTTTGAGGAGACACGGGAAAGGAAAAGTCCAAATAGTAAAATTTTGAGAAGAAGCCTGGAAAAGTCTAAAGTTTGAGGAGAAGCTTGGAAGGACAATATCTGGGATTAGGCCGTTACTTTGCTATTAGTGGTAGTACGTGTGTTGTTTATTTGTTTGCATTTTAGACCTTTTTTATATTTAAAAAAAATCAATTTTAGTAGGTAGGTCAATTTGTTTCCCAAAATTTTCTTTTTCATGGAATCTGACTATTAAATTTGGATAAACGTTACAATTTTAGCTTATATTTGACTTTCGATGCATTCATTTAGACAGGTAACTTAAAAATTATCCAAAGTCCAATAACGTTCACATAAATCAAACCCTTAATAAATAAATGAACAAGATCAATCATTGAATGAATTCTTCGAAACGGATAAATTTCATAAAAGTTCAACGTGACGTGAAATTATAACTGATTCAATCGGATAAATATAATTTTTTAGAATCAAATTTTGAGGTCCAAATTCACACTTCTAGAAAAGTTTAAAAAAAAAATTCTCTAAAAAGAAAAGAAAAAGTTAGTAAAAGATTTAAAAGGATATGAATTTTGGAGGCATTATGCTTGAATAATCCAAATTTTGTCAAAAAAAAAAAGAACATGCTTAGGATCCATTTTTTTTAGTCAAATTCCATTTATACCCCTGACCCACTTTGCGTCATCGAGGAACATAAAATCATTCAAAAACTAGATAAATCGAGACTTTAACGCAACCCTTGTGATGACCTCCTCGCGATTTGCACGAAAAACAAGCAACAACAATACTAACTCGAAATGACAATGATAAAGAGCACTACGTCAATAGTCACACTGTAGTGATATGAATTCGAGATGGAAACAACGTAGATCATTGCACCCCTTGCTACGCTGCAGTGATATAAATCTAAGACAATAACAACGAAGTTTCCCATGCTACACGCCATGTTACAGCGATTGCTCTAAAGGTTTCGTGCAGCAAAGATCGATGGTGCTAGCATTACTACGATAGAATTGTGGTCAAATGTTAAAAGGAGAACGAGCAATGGTATAGTGAAAGGCGAAGATCACATCACGCAAAACGATTGCAAACGAGCTGAAAGAAACAAGTCTAAGAACAAAAACCTCATCTCAAACTTGACTTTTATACCCGATGACTAAAGCTTTCATTTTGTTTGTTACACGTCAATTTATAATTGGTCCCAATTTAATAATACGTGACATCATCGTTAATTTATAAATAACGAAATTGACCAAAATTTCTTATTCAACCAAATTATTTAAATAAAAAGGACAATTAAGTCATTTCATTAAGAATAATAATAATAATAATAGATGAATATAACAATAGGGTCATTTTCGGAATTTCACTAAACAAACTGAATTTTGTACGAAACATCCAAAATTAATTAATAAACCAAAATAAAATCAAATACAGTTAAATCCGTTGAAGGCAAAGCGTGGCGTATCAAACGGCCTCGTTCTTCGTTGTTCTTTTGTTTTGGCATTCAAAAATCTGAAAGAATTTCCATTAATTATTCATCTTTTTCAGAAAAAATAATAATAATTAATTAAATAAATAAATAAAAATCTCCATTTTTTTGCCCTAATTTTCCATTTAATCGATTTTGCGATGCCCCATCAATCTACTTTTGTTCTGATTCTCTCAATGTACTTTCCAATTCTTTCCTCTATAAATTGCTGTCCACAAAACCCACCACGCTCCCTTCTTTTCTTCCACCAATTCATTTCATCACTATTGTCTCTCTGTTCTCTCTGTTTCTTTTGTTTTCGGTATTAGTTTTGACTTCCCTCGACGTTTTTGCTTTGTTTCTTCTGATTATCATTGTTTTCTTTACGATTCTTTGCAATTCTTCATCTGGGTCGGATTCTCCGGGCTGTTTTATCGCCTGAATTTGTAGAATCTGATCGATGATGATCAAATTTTGCAGTTTTCATCTCTCTGGTTCGTGGGCTGCCTCGAACAGTTCGTAGTTTATCGAGATTTTAATCTTCCAGCTCCCAATTATTTTACTTAGCGTTTGAATTCCGTAGTTGATTCTTATATATATATATATATATATATATATATATACTCATTGATTTTCTTCTTCTTCTCATCTTCATCAAGTTTTTGGAACAAATTTCTTGGTCTGGTTTTTATGCCTTCTATGTGTTTGTGAAAAGTCCCCAGTGGGTTTAGACTTCCTTTGTTTTCTTTTTTCCTCTTTACTTTCAAGCTATCTGTCCATAAGTATTGAAACATGGATCTAGTAAATGCGGGCGAGGCCAGTGATGCTCCGGCGGGTAAGAACTCCGGCAATCAAGTGGCGGACATTGTTTCCGGTAAGTCTAGTAATCTCCAAGAGAAGGATGTGGGTTCAAAATTGGAGACAGGAAGCAAAAGCAGTAAGGATATGGTTTTTCGAGCGGATAAGATTGATTTCAAGAATTGGGATATTCAGCTGGACAAGCACTTGAGCAGGGCTTGGTCGAGGGACAGGGAAGTGCCTGCCAAAAAGGAAGAATGGGAGATTGACTTGTCTAAACTTGATATCAGATACGTCAAAGCTCATGGAACTTTTGGTACCATTTACAGAGGAAATTATGATGGCAATGATGTTGCAGGTAATTTCAGCCTCTTTTTAGTGTATTTTTCGCCGTGTAGATGAACATTAGATATGAACAGTTCTCAATTGATGAAGAGGGTCCATCTTTGTTCGATTTAGTTGTGAATAATGCCTTTTTTTTCTTCCCCTCCTCTTGTTTGCATATACCTATTAGCCAAATCATCCCTGCAGGTAGTATTATATTCACATATGCAACTTTTTGAAGGTGTTAGTATACCGGCTCAAGCCCACCGCTAGTCGAGATTGTCCTCTTTGGACATCCCCTTTTGGGCTTCCTCTCAAGGTTTTTTAAAACGTATATGCTAGAGAGAGGTTTCCACACCCTTATAAAAATGTTTTATTCTCTTCCCCAACCGATATGAGATCTCACAATCCACCCCCTCCAGGGCCTAGCGTTCTTGCAAGCACTCGTTCTCTTCTCCAACCAATTGGGACCCCCCAAATCCACCCCCTTCAGAGCTCAGCATTCTTGCTGACACACCGCCTCGTGTCTACCCCTCTCGAGGCTTAGCCTTATCGTTGGCACATCGTCTAGTGTCTGACTTTGATATTATTTGTAACCGCCCAAGCCTACCGCTAGCATATATATTGTTTTCTTTGAGCTTTCCTTTTCGGGGCTTCCTCTCAAGGCTTTTAAAACGCGTTTGTTAGGAAAAGGTTTCCACACCCGTATAAATCATGCTTAGTTCTTCTCCTCAACCGATGTTGTAGCTAGTTTAGATTCTAGTTTACCTTAAATCTCATCGAGAAACAATAGAATTGATAACATTTTGGAAGTAATTTCAGCTCCACACATAAAAGACTATAGCAAGAGTTCTTGCTTTTTATATAGCTTTTATGGTGATATTCTGAATATTGCAGTGAAAGTGCTTGATTGGGGGGAGGACGGTGTCTCCTCAGTCGCTGAAATTGCTGCTCTTCGAACATCTTTTCGCCAGGAAGTTGCTGTTTGGCATAAGCTTGACCATCCCAATGTTGCAAAGGTACGACTTCTGAAGACGTTTACATGCAGATTATGGTATTATACTATGTCAAACAAATCAAACCATTCATTCTTATTGTCATGCTGTTCTCTACTTTTTCATTGAACAGCTTAGAGATTATGCTAACAGAGATGGATGTGATTCTTTACCTTTGATTCTTACACTATTCTAAATGTTTAGATGCTTCGCCATATAAGTTTCATTTTTCATGATTCGACCTCTAACCTAACGTTCAGAATAAGAATCCATTCAAGTTGCTCCAGCTGAAAATTTTTAATTTTTTTTTCTTTTTTTCCTTCTTTGGAGTTCTTGTGTTATTAATTTTATGTAACAGTCCAAGCCCACCGCTAGTGGATTTTGTCTTCTTGGGCTTTTTTTTTTCGGACTTTCCTTTAAGGTTTTAAAACGCCTCTATTAGAGAGAGGTTCTCATACCCTTATAAAGAATGCTTCGTTCCCCTCTCCGATTGATGTGGAATCTCACAATCCACCTCCTTCGGGGCCCAGCGTCCTCACTGGCACATTGCATGGTGTTCACCCCTCTTCGAGGTATAGCCTCTTCGCTAGCATATCGTCCGATGGCTAGCTTTGATACCATTTGTAAAAGCCCAAGCCACCACTGGCAGTTATTGTCCTCTTTAGGTTTTCCCTCCCGAACTTCCCCTCAAATGATAAAGAGAAATTTTCGCTTCAAATGATAACATAACGTTTCTCATGCAGTTTTTTGGAGCATCAATGGGGACGTACAACCTTAAAATCCCTTCACAAACCTCATCAAGTGATGGTAACCAATCTTTTCCTTCAAGGGCTTGCTGCGTTGTTGTTGAGTATCTTCCAGGAGGAACACTAAAGGGATTTTTAATAAAAAATAGGAAAAAGAAACTTGCACTTAAGGTTGTAATTCAACTTGTTTTGGATCTTTCTAGAGGGTAAGTAAACATTTACAAATCATTCCAATATGCCGATGTTTTGGATTTGAGTTTTGAGGCTCTTGCATATTTTGATCTTGCAGTTTGAGCTATCTACACTCCAAAAAGATTGTACACCGTGATATCAAAACAGAAAATGTGCTGCTAGATGCTCAGAGGACTCTGAAAATCGTTGATTTTGGCGTCGCCCGAGTCGAAGCACAGAACCCAAGGGATATGACTGGAGAGACTGGCACCCTTGGTTACATGGCCCCAGAGGTTTCTTAGTCATAGAATGCTTGACCTTAACAGATCCAATTCTCATTTGAATTGTAATTTGACAAGATTTCTTCTACAGGTCCTTGATGGCAAGCCTTATAATCGTAAATGTGATGTGTATAGTTTTGGTATATGTTTGTGGGAAACATATTGTTGCGATATGCCTTACCCAGATCTCAGTTTTGCTGAAGTCTCATCTGCAGTTGTGCAGCAGGTATGTTGATTTCTTTTAAAGGTCGTGACTTTTCATTCTTCACACTATAAACATAATCACTCTTTGCAACAGAATTTACGACCAGAAATCCCTCGATGCTGTCCGAGTTCGTTGGCAAATATCATGAGAAGATGTTGGGATGCAAACCCAGAAAGGCGACCTGACATGGATGAGGTTGTAAAATTGTTGGAAGCCATTGATACAAGCAAGGGAGGTGGCATGATACCTGAAGACCAGGCATCTCGTTGTTTCTGCTTCGGCAAGCCTCGTGGTCCTTAGTTTCTCGACGTCATTCACTATGCCTGCCATTATAGAAGAATTCATTGATTCACGAAATACAATTCTCAATGTTTTATAGTCTGAACTTGTCTCAAATACTGAATAATGAAATGTGAACCTGTAATTATATTTTGTTTGTTGCATGGATTTGCATTCATGTGAATGCTTTGTTAGAACAGCTGATTGCATGGGTTTGCATTCCCTCAACATTCTCTTTTCTTTCTCTACATAGCCTTTCCCCCTGCTTGCTCGACCGGGCTCTCTTTTCCTCTTTTCCTTCTGGGAGAAGGAAATATTATTCTTCTCTTCCCGAGTTTGCACGGTTAGCAGCTGCTCTCCATTTTCTAATGCAGCTCTTGTTTTTCTGTCTCTCTTCACACGATTCTTCAGTGTCTCTGTTTTCCTGAGTCTTCCTACCAGTAGACCGTGGCCAATCTAGTTCTCATTCTCTTCTGAGGGTGGCACTCTGAGACCCCATATATCGGTTGGAGAGTGGAACGAAGCACTCTTTATAAGGGTGTGAAAATCTCTCCTTAGTAAACGCGTTTTAAAACCGTGAGGCTGACGGCGATACATAACAAGCTAAAGCGGACAATATCTACTAGCAATGGGCTTGGGCTGTTGTTATAGGCACCTACAAGATTGATGGACCGCCTTTGTAGCCGTGGCGTTTCAGTGTATGAAAGTCCACAGCAATGCTCTTCCGCTTTCCAGATTTGCCTGTAAACATGTAATAACATCAACAGAGACAGAAGCAAATTGCCTTCTTTATCATATTTAGAATATAGAGATGTTGCAAATACTACACCGCATTGAACTACATTTAATTGTTGTTTTCTTTTGTTCACATCCAAGCCACTAGCCCCTCCATGTTCAATAGACTTAAAGATTGAGAATATTTAAAAGGCCACAGATACATTTAAAATCCCAACTCTTCCCATATTAGTCAAAAGGCCACACAAAAGTCTTCTTTCTATTTGAAGAGAGTTTCTTCAATATTAGTAAATAAACCAAAACAAGTTATGCATTTGTATATACGTTTAAGCGAGCTTAATCCGATCAATTCAACGTAAATGAACTCGGGGAAACTTAACATACTCATAACTGTAAGACATAACCAATGACTTCCATCTTATATTCTATCAAGCTAACAGTTGAGTATATACTCAGACCAAAAGCTACGATATGCTTTTCAAACAAAATGTAGCATGTAGGGAAGACCCTCGTATGAGTGCATGGATTACTTTTTACGTTACTTTCTGACATAATACGGTTTGCTTTATTTACTGAAAACGCAAAACAGAGAGACAAACGATTAAATGGATTCCATGAAGCTTTAAGATTAAAATGTCAAATTGAGGAGTACTAGAAATATTCCCAGGAAAGCAATTATAACCTCCAGTGTCTTTTTCTTTAGAGGACCAACCAGCTTTAACTCGAAAGTTTGCTTTTATTCTCGCCACTATCCTCATCAGCGTCTGAATCCGACTGTGATTAAGACGACTCTATAGATGACGACTTGTCCTCTTCATCACTCCATTTCATAGCCTTTTTCATCACAAAGCAACTCCAATCTGAAGCAAATTAACCAATAAAGACCTTTAAAATCAATCAACCAGAATCCAAAGAGGAAAAAAATGACAAACTCCCCTCTATCATAACAATAGATAAGAAAAAACGGGAGAAAATTCATGAATTCATCACAAATCAGACACACAATTGAAGGTCTACGTATCAACTCAACTCCAAATCAAACAACGCAATGATTTCCTTGCTCAAACAACGTCAGAACTTGCCAAAATCGAGTACATTCCTAAAATTGAAACGCAAAATCCAGGAAATAGTATGAGTAGCAGAGAAGCAAGGATTGGAGAAAGAGAGAGCATTACCGAGCAATTTCCGAGCAAAAATCAGAAGCACGAAGCTGGCGAGTGTGCTTTGATCGGGAGATCGGGCTTCCAATAATCTGGAAAATAGAAAATGAAGCTCTGCTTTTCCCGACAGGTCCAGAGGGGCTTAGGGTTTTTCATAAAAATTAAATCCAATTTAAAAAGTTTTAACAATAAATAAATATATAGTTTTAATAATAAATCTAAAATTTAAAAAGTTTTAAAAATAATATTATACTTCTCGTATTGGGCCTATTTCAACTCGCCTTTAACCATAAGCCCATTTGCCCTAACCTACTTTCAAAATATTGTTGAATTAAAAAAATATATATATTATATACCATTTTATTTTCGGTAAATTTTTTAGAATTTACCGTCTATTAAGAATAGAGGTTGGAGACCTCTCCCTAGTAAACGTGTTTTAAAATTGTGAGACTAATGACGATACGTAAAGCGGACAATATCTACTAGCGGTGGGCTTGAGCTGTTACAACACTGGACAATGTGCTAGCGAGAACGCTAGACCTCAAGGGGGTGGACAGTGAGATCCAACATCGAACGGAGAGGGAAACAAAAAATTTCTTATAAAGGGTGTCGAAACCTCTCTCTAGCAGACACGTAATGGGGGAGCCTAGAAGGAAAGCCCAAAGAGAACAATATCTAAATGAGTACCAGTTCCACTGCGTAACTCTGAAAGACACGTTTTAAAACCGTGAGACTGACGATGATATGTAACAGGCTAATAAGATGTTTTCTTATAAAGGTGTGGAAACATTTCCCTAGTAGACGTGTAATGGGGGAGCCCAGAAGAAAAAGCTCAAAGAGAACAGTATCTAGATGAGTATCGATTCCGCATTGTAACTCTAAAAGACACGTTTTAAAATTGTGACGCTGACGATTATACTTTAACCAGCTAATAAGATGCCCAACATTTGACAACAAAATTTATAAAAACACAAATAACGGGTCGAAGAATATAATATTTGACTTTGACCTTACTCGTGTAAAGGCCCACGTAATTTCCCCTCTTATCCTTTTATCCAACCATCCCCCTTTGTGTCTCCTCTTTGCATAAAAATAGAGAGGAAAATATGTTTCTTTATATAACAAAAAAGAAATGTAAAATGTAAAAGGTAAATTTGAAGAGATAAGCTTAGGGTAAAAAAGCATAGCCAGGGTTAAAAAAATGATGGAGGAAGGTAAATAAATGGGCATTAAATGAAGGAGGAGGACAACACCTGTTTTGATTTGATAGGGGACATGGGTGATGATGCAGCTTTTATGACATTTAATTGACATTTTATTATTATTATTATTATTATTATTATTATTATTATTATTCCTATGGTCAATGCATTTTTTTTATATATCTAATTAAATAATTAATTAAAAAAAACTTTATATTATATTTCCTCTCCAAGTAAAACCTCTCACATCAATACAATCAATACAAATATTTATAAATAATCATTAAATATAAATTACAAATTTTAAAAACATTTTATAATTAAAATTTATAATATTTACCTTTATGTGTGAATTCTGGCATTTACTGTGGTGAAATGGAATAAGTACGGTGGCTGTACGGTCCATTGGGCCGAATGTGTAAATGAAATGAGGTTCAATAATTGAGTATAAATAATAAAATTATGGATTTTAAATCCGTTTTAACACGTGGCGTCTTGAGAGAGCTCTACCTTACTTATATATATATATATAGATAAAAAGTGATTGGGTTAAATGATAAAATGTTATAAGTTTATTGAGGAAAAATAATAAAAAAATAAAATAAAAAAATATTGGAATTTGAGAGAAGAATACGTGAAAAGCAACATCAAAACCAAAACCCTAAATATATCCCCATGCTTGATGGTCATGAAAGGGACGTGAGCGCAAAGCCCATTCACAAACACCCAAAAAAAAAATAAAAAAATAAAATAAAATAAACTTTTTTTTTAATTGCATTTTTTATTTCAAATATCCGATCTTTAAGAATCTAGTCGTAAGACGTGGTTCTTTATGAAGGTGGAAGTTGGTGGGCTCATATGTGACACCCGAGTAAAAGAGGGGTACATAAATGAACTGAGATCATATATGGATTAGAATATGATAATTAAAAAAGACTTAAAAAAATTGAAAGTTGCTATTTATACCTGTTGGATGATGGAAGTCCCACTTCGGCTAATTTAGGGAATGGTCATGGGTTTATAAGTGAGGAATAGTAACTCTGTTGGTACGAGGCCTTTTGGGGAAGCCCAAAGCAAAGCCATGAGCTCACAGTGAACAATATCATACCATTGCAGGGAGTCGAGTAATTTAGTTGGTCAAAACTGTATGGGAAGGGGGAGAGATGAAAGGGGTGTGAAAGTGACATTAAAGCTGAAAAGCAAAAGGGAACAAAAAGAATACAAAATTCCAACTCCCAAAATAATAGGAGGGAGAGACAGGATGAACAACAACCTTAATTTTGTTCACTGCCTTCCTTAATCTCCCATAAATTTTAATGTCTTTTTTTTTGTTTTTTTTTTTAGTAGCTCTTCTTTATAATATATATATATATATATATTTTAATAAAAAATCACTAGAAAAATGGTATTCTTCATTCACGTCGACAGGCTGCTCTTAAGGTCGGACTTCTAACTATCGAGTCCTTCTAAACTCTCATACGTCTTACTCAAATATTGTCATCTTTGTACTTTTCTTTATGGCTTCCCCTTAAGTTTCCACACCTTTATAATAAAATGTTTCGTTCTTCTTTCTAACTAACATGGAATCTCACGATCCATCTCCTTTTGGAGGCCCAGAGCCCTTCCTGACACACCTTCCCGTGTCTAACTCTGATACCATTTGTAACCGTCTAAGCCCACCACTAGTAGATATTGTCCTCTTAGGCTTTCCCTCAAAGTTTTAAAACACACGTATTAGAGAGAAGTTTTCACACTCTTATAAAGAATGCTTCATTCTCCTCTCCAATCGACGTGAGATCTCACATTTTCTCTTTCACTACAAACATATATTCAATATTCGACTGATTCACCTGTCCTAACAGACTTAGATCATCTTCAAGAGTGACCTTAGTTAAAACGACATAAAGTTTTCATTCTTTAATGATTTCAACCGAGAAAAGAAAACCCATTTATTTAATAATATTAAAGAATTAAGCATGCTAATCGATTACGAACGAGCCTAGAAATATGAAAGCTAAGATTGAGTTTAGAGACCAAGACACAGTCTCCCACATGTAGCATGTGTATTTTTGGAATAGTCAATTAAGATCAAGCCTTTAAAAGAAACCATATTATATACACATAAAAATAAAATTTTATATAGTTTTATTATACCCCACTTGAATACTTCAAACTATATTATAATATGAAAAACCCCCCTAGAAGGAAGCATTTGTGGGGGAGTGTGAAGGGTTAAGGGTAGGGTACCCTAATTAGTGCCCTAAACAAGATCCTACATCTATGTTAACAATTTATTCTAAACAAACAACAAACTTCACTTTTACCCATATGGGTTCTCTTTTTTAATCGTTAAAAAACAACGACCCTCGAATTAGGACTCATTGCATTGGCTCAGCTCGACATGAGTCTTAGATTTGAGCCCACATGTCCTAAAGTGAATTGCGACTTACAAGACGTGGCATTGTGTTTTATTCAAAAAGTGAAAACAAAATGTTTTTGTTTTAAAAGAGCTATATTTCTTCGACTCCTACCAGTAAATAAATAAATAAAAATTACTTTTTTTCGGTCACAAAACTTCAAAAATATCTATTTTTATGAACTAGGAGTAAAAGAATTGTGCATTAATAAAAAATTTATTGGAAAGATTTTGTACACGTAAGAAGTCAAAAGGTAAATTTTTGTTTCTTTTTTTAAAAAATCTAAATTTGACCCGGGTCAAACACGAACATAATATTAGATTTAAATACAAAGTTTTATATTAAATTGTTGAGAATTGTTGGGAGTGAGTCCCACATTGGTTAATTTAGTGGAAGTTCATCGATTTATAAGTGTGAAATACTATCTCTGTTGTTGGTACTAGGTCTTTTTGCTTTAAAAGCCATGAGAGCAAAAAAAAAAAAAAATATTAAATTTATAATTTAATATATTTTTTAAAATTTTAGTATAGAAATTAGAAAACAGGGGAAGGGAACAAACGCAGGCATTGGCTTTTTCTTTGTTATTCTTGCTCTGTTGCTCTTTTCCACAGCTTCCTTTGGTTTTTTGACGAATGGTGGATTTACAGGATACTCAGTCTTATGGGGCAGAGAATGAGCATGTTTTACACTAACCCCAGATCCTGACCGCGGGCAGCTTTTTAGAGAGAGAGAGAGAGAGAGGGATATGGGTTCATGAGACAGTGAGTCAGATGGGTTGGGGCAATGCTGGGTTGGGCGGATACCCTTTAGATCCACAGCCCTTCATCAAGTCCCCAAATGGAGTCTCCCCTTGGATTTTGAGCACAAGAACTTTAGAGAGAGCGATTAAAAAACACTTCCCTTCTCCCTTTATTGCCTTCAAATTCCTCATTTTACTCTGTACCCACAACTGGATTTTGTTCTTCATCTTCTTCATTTCTACTGTATTTGATTCCCATTCTTCCCTTTCATCGTTGCCCCATTTGGGTTTCTATTTCGTATCTCCTTTCTTCGCCTCTTTTGACTCTGTTTTCCCCCCATTATTCGTGTGAGCATTGGGAAATTTTGAAGCCCCACTTGGGCGATTCCCTTTCTGGGCGGTTTTTTGGGTTATGTGTACCTGTTTGGGAGCTGGGAAAATCAGAATGCCGAGAAATAGAGATTTTCCTTGTTCACCCCTTTTCTTCTCTCTCTCTTGCTCCCTTGATAGAACAGAGGATTCCCCATTTCATGATTTGTTTTCGTTTCTTTTTACTTGATCGATCATCTTCACCATTTTTCTCTTTGATTCTTCTAGTTACTGTTGTGAATCTGGTGTCTATATGAATTTTGTGGAACAATGAGAGATGAGAACTCAAAGAAAAGCAAGGTTAGAAGAAACGCTGTGTTATGTTGTTCTTATGTGTTTGTGTTCTTCTGTTCTTTGTAAATTTCTGATATGCTGCTGCTGTTCTTGCTCAAGCTTTCATGGCCTAAAACACTGGTTAAGAAGTGGTTCAACTTGAAGAACAAATCCGATGATTTTGTATCGGATGATATCGCTTATAGAGGTGATTGATCAAATTTCTTCATGATTTTGATATCTCAATTCGTTTTCTAGCTCAGGAACAGCCTAAGAAAACTGGGATTTCCCCCGTTTCTTGTAGCTTGCTTGCATTATTTAGCTTAGAATTTGTTCTTTATGGCCATTAATGGAGGGCTTCTGTTTGGTTGTAGCTCAACAAGAGATCTATACTTTGTTTGTTTCCTGTTGGGGACAGAGAAAAACAAAAGAATGAAAATTATGTTCTGTTTTTCATTGTGGATGGATTTGAATGCATAGCTTTAAACATTCTTTTGTTTGTTGGTGTTTCTTTTTCAGGTGGTGATGAAGAGTGGCGGAAAAACTGTTCAAAGCGGGAGACGTGCACTGTCAAGAAAAGCAAAACAGGTTGGTTTTTTCAGACATATCTCTCCATTGCTTTCCTTTGGACCACAGACAGCAGCCTTAAAAACTCCAAAACAATGAACAAACTAACATGCTTTAATCATTCATCGTTTTCTGTTCCTCAATTATCTTCACTAATCCCTTTCAACATCTCCCAAATTACTTCCCACCAGACAGATCCAACAAACGACATTCGGATCGAACTCGACGAGGCAAGATTGACCTCGATGGTACGCAGGTTACTGAAGTGCAAAACTACAGGTATATGTTCTGTTCTGTTGTTTTTGTTGTGTTCTTTTGATTGTTTTTTGTTGGATTTGTTGTCTCCTTAGCTTTATCTGTTTTGTCTGGACAGGGTTTTTGTTTCTACTTGGAATGTTGCTGGAAAGTCCCCTCCTAACTGTTTGAATCTTGAAGATTGGCTTCATGCTTCCCCTCCAGCTGATATCTATGTTCTTGGGTAGATACTCAAATCTAATATGCTGATATCTATGCTCTTTCTCTTGCTGTTCTTATTACAAAAGGGTTCATTAAAGGAGATTCTTAATGTTGCTTACTTTGTAGGTTTCAAGAAATTGTTCCTTTGAATGCTGGTAATGTTTTGGGGACTGAAGACAATGGTCCAGCAAAGAAATGGCTAGCTCTAATTAGGAAGACTCTCAACAGTCTTCCCGGCACTAGTGGGACGTGTTACACGCCTTCTCCTATTCCCGATCCGGTTGTCGAATTGGACGCAGATTTCGAAGGATCGACAAGGCAGAAGGCTTCGTCGTTCTTCCATCGAAGATCATTTCAATCACTGAGCCGTAGCATGAGAATGGACAATGACATATCCATGCCACAACCACGACTCGATCGACGGTTTAGTGTGTGTGATCGAGTTATGTTTGGACATCAACCGAGTGATCATCATGAGCCAAGTTACAGATGGGGTTCCTCAGATGATGAGAATGGAGATTCACCCATTGCCTCACATTATTCACCTTTCTCTTATAATGGTTTTCTTCCCATGGAGGATAGAGATAATCGACAATCCGGTCACTCGAGGTACTGTTTAGTTGCGAGCAAACAAATGGTTGGGATCTTTTTAACTGTTTGGGTGAGGAACGATCTCCGAGACGACATTCGAAACATGAAAGTATCTTGTGTTGGTAGAGGATTGATGGGTTATCTTGGGAATAAGGTAATAAGTTCTTAAGTTCTTATTCAAACTGAAGGAAGTAAACAGTAATCTAACTCTTTATGGATTTGCAGGGATCAATTTCAATAAGCATGTCTTTACATCAAACAAGTTTTTGCTTCATCTGTACTCATCTAACCTCTGGCCAGAAGGAGGGGGATGAACTTCGGAGAAACTCCGACGTCATGGAGATTCTCAGAAAAACACGGTTTCCCCGAGTTCACGGCATGGGGGACGAGAACTCTCCTCAGACGATCTTAGAGCACGAGTAAGAATACCGATCATTTAGCAAACAAACTATTGTTACAATGCATGAACTTTGGCTGTTGGTTCAACGTTTTTAGCTTTCTCTAAAAATCTGTCATTGTGATTGTCCTGTCTCAGTCGAATTATTTGGCTCGGGGACTTGAATTATCGGATTGCATTGTCGTATCGATCAGCAAAGGCTCTTGTCGAGATGCAAAACTGGAAGGCATTGTTAGAGAATGATCAGGCATGCTTGCTACAAACCTTAATCCATCAAATGTCATGTTCTTACTTATAATGATGACCAGTTTATCTAAGCTTGAAACAATCTGTTTTTCCAGTTACGACTCGAGCAGAGACGGGGCCATATCTTCGAAGGATGGAATGAAGGAAAAATATACTTTCCTCCCACGTACAAGTATTCGAATAATTCCGACCGATATGCAGGAGAGATGAGGCACCCAAAGGAGAAGAGAAGAACTCCGGCTTGGTAAAACAACATTATATATACATATCATACCATTGTCGAGAAAAAGTTGATTCTAACTTCGGTTATTATATATGAAGGTGCGATCGCATACTATGGTACGGAAGAGGCCTTCATCAACTGTCGTATGTACGTGGAGAATCGAGATTTTCAGATCATCGACCTGTTTACAGCATATTCTTAGCTGAAGTCGAATCTATAAACCATAGCCGAATCAAGAAAAGTATGAGCTATTCGAGTTCCCGCGTCGAAGTCGAAGAGCTGTTGCCGTGTATGTATAGACATCCTGAAATGAACTTCTACTGAGGGATATTCTTGCCACTCCAACCTTTTCTAAGCCAACAACTTGTGATCAAATCACTTACTCTACAAGAAGGTAATCAGCCAAATCCCAAGTTCATCTATATATATATATATATAACAAACTTACCATACTTCCATTGATGCTATTATCAGGGCTCGTTCATCGTTCGATCGTCGTGTCGTATCGACTTCCTCACAAATCCTACTAAAACTTGCCCTCTCAATTAAGGTAATCCCATTGTCTCTACATAGTTCTGTGACTTCTGTGAAAATCTAGAGCAATTAGTTTTGGGAATGCTGAATAACATCTGTGTTTGTTTTCGATCTACTCGGTTCGAGTGGCCATAGAAAACAGAACACAAGAACCAAGCATTTATATGAAACCCACAGCTGAAAAGGTTGTCTTGTTTCAAAAACAATGTTGCAGGCTAGAACAAGAAAAAGAACAAGAAAAAGTTGGTTGTTTTTACACAACCATGGCGGCCTTCTGAAAGCCTGGAAGATGAAGAAGAAGAAGGTCCATTATGAGCTTGTCACTGTGCAGGTGGTGGCGGCGGCGGCGGCGGCGGCGGTGGTGGTGGTACCTACACCCTGCAAATTTTTTTCATCAGTTAAGATTCAAACTGATATGTTGGACAAATAAGTATCATTTTTTAGGGTTTTGGGTTCAAATGTTTAGGATTTTTAATGTATTTTAGTTTTTGGGGATGATTCTTTTCAGAGATTTTTGGGAAATAAAAGCAAAACAAAAAACATAGGCACGTTTTAAGAGAATTTAGGTTCAAATTTTCGATCGTGTAACCGTTCAAGATGACTATTAGCAGATATGGTCTGTTTTGACTTGTTATTGTCGGCCTCGTAATTTTAAAATTCCTATACTCGGAGAGGTTTCTACACTCCTTATAAGGAATGTTTTGTTAATATCACAATCCACCCCCTTGGGCCCAGCGTCCTCGCTAGCACACCACTCGGTGCTTGGCTCTAATGCCATTTGTAATAGTCCAAGCTCACTGTTAATGAATATTGTTTGCTTTTGTCTGTTATGTATCGTCGTGAGCCTTACAGTTTTAAAACGTATCTATTAGGGGGAGGTTTCTACTTCCTTATAATGAATGTTTCGTTCTCCTCTCCAACAAACGTGAGATCTCACATCATATTATTATTACTTTTCAAATCAAGTTAAAATTGTTAAGCTCGGGTCTGCTGAGCTCGAATTCATCCCTTCAACTCGAACTTAGATTCAATACAAATGTCTGCTTTCTATTTGATTCGCTCGAAATAGACGATTCTGTCCTTGGATAAACTTTTCAATTCTAAATATAAAGGCATAATCCAATCCAATCTAAGGGTGGAAAAGGTAAAACTTTGTCTTTTTTTTTTTTTTTTTTTTTTTTTTTTTTTTTTTTTNTAAAGTTAATGGCTTTATTCCACCAAATGTATTGGGATTCTGTCGGGCCCACTTAAAAAGGTTATTTAGTAATTTAATTACAATCGAAATTTAAAAAAAAAAAAATAATATATATATATATATATTAATTAAATCACACATTATTTCTTTTCATTTTTTTTAATTAAGATTATAGAAATAGAGGTAATATTTTTTTTAAAAATAAATAATATTTCCTTAAAAAAAAATGTTTGAAAAAGTCGTATTCCTCGAGATGGGTTATGTTTTCACGGTCGGTTGACCGTTAAAAAAATCTAAAACAGACCGACCAACACCGTCAAATAAATAAATAAATAAATAAATAAATAATAATAATAATAAAATTAATGTTTATAATAATAATTTATTTTTGCCTTTCTCTATTTTCAACGGAATATAATAAATATTGGACCAGCTAGTTTAATAATATTTTTAATTATTTCCACGTCAGCATCCATCCAAATTCATTTCAAACTCAAAAAATGAACTTTTTTTTATTTTTTATTTAAAAGAAATATTATAATTATTTATAATAATGTAACAGTCGAGTAAAAAACTGGTACATGAATGAATCGTGACTCGATCTTAAAAGAGATTATGATGATAAGATAACTAAGGAAACCCTTAAGTACACTTTCGAACAATTCTTTATTGGATAATTGTTGCACGGGACGTAAAGGAATGTTGGAGCCATCACGTGAAAAATGGAAAATTTAAAACGTAATAACATTGACCAGAAGATTAGAGACACGTAAATTTATAATATTAAACCGAAATAAGAGTCGGGTTTAAAAAAAAAAGAGAGGAAAAAGGCAATGTTCTTTAAAAGAAGAAGCATGTGTTAAAGGTTGATTTGTTGGAAAGAATTAAAGTAAAAAGTGTTATTTGGATAATGTTAATAATGATGATTACTTACAATGAACTCATCCAAACTTCAAAAAAAAAAAAAAATAGTTATAAATCACCTCATAATTATTGTTTTTTTTTTATAATTATTTCTTAAAATAATATATATGTCTATAAAATATAATTTATAAATTCATTGAATTCGTTCGACTACTTTATGTAATAAATTAAAAAAACGGTTTTGATAAATCGGAAAAATTTAAAACCAAGAATAAGGATTTTTGACGAACGAGATCAAGAATTATTAATTATTTTATTATTTCGACACACGAACAAGAAAAATAAGATGAATAATCCCTTCTAGAATCCTTTATTCGTTTATTTATCTTATTTTTAAGATTTTACTCGTTCCCGCCGTGTATTATTTTAAAATAATATGAAATATTGATAAAATCTTGTGGGATTTGATGGAATAAAATAAATAATGTTATTATTATTAGTAAAAGAAGAAGAATGAAAAGAAAAGGAACACAAATCTCAAGGGATTTTCAGCTTTGTTATTTAAAAAAAAAAAGATTAAAAAAAAAAAAAAAAAAACNATTCTCAGTGTTCCTCAGCTTTTGTAGTGTTCTTAATAGATCTTGTCTCTCTTTCTCTCTCATTTTTTCTCTCACTAGATCCCATCTTGTTCCCTCTTACCACCTTAAACAAAATTTTCCATCAGCTTTTGGAATTTCTTTTTAAACTTTGTGTTTTGGAACAAATTCTTTCTCGGTTCGTTAAAACTCGAAAAGATTTGAAAATTAGAATGAAAGAACCGTTGAGTATTATTGGGAGAGAGTCTTACATTAGCTAATTTCGGGAATGGTCATGAGTTTATAAGTAAGGAATACATCTTCAGGTCTTTTAGGAAGCTGAAAGTAAAGTTACGAGAGCTTATGCTCAAAGTGGACAGTATCATATTATTGTGGAGCGTTGAAGCTGAAAGTAAAGTTACGAGAGCTTATGCTCAAAGTGGACAGTATCATATTATTGTGGAGCGTGAACATGATATGATAGAGTCGGCTTTTTAGAATATTTTAAGAAAAGTGGAGGCAAAAAATGGAAGTGGGGATAGGGTTGGTTGCCATTTTATGAAGCAAAGAAACAAAGGGAAGGGAATGGCCTGCAAAAGCTCTGATGAAGAAGAAGAAGAAGAAGAAGAAGAAGTTCAGTTCCCAAAATTCAAACTATCTATTCATCAAATCACCATTTTGTTTGACCCACCTTTGTCCTTTGCCCTTCTTTTCTCCTTTTCTTTTGGATTTGTTCCAATTTTAATTACTATACCACTGTATAGACGTGCACGTCGAGTAATTTAACGTGTAAGAGTTCAGACCCGCTTTCTTCAAAGTTTTAAAATGTACCCGTAAAGAGAGGTTTCAACATTTTACAAGGAATGTTTCGTCCCTTAAATGTATATGTAAGGGGAGGTTTCCACGCACTTGAATGATTCGTTCTCTTCTCCATCCGATGTGAGATCTCACATAACGAGACGTTGTCGCCTGTAAAACAACTTTGATGGTTAGATGGCTACTCATGAACATGGCTTACTTAACCAACTAGTAGTTAGATTTTTTATCTCCTAAATGAGGGGTAATAAGAAAAATAAGTGCTTTTACATTTTTATTGAGAATAGAGAAATTAAAATTAAATATTTAAAAATATAAAAAAAATAGGAAGGGAATAAAATTCAAAAGGTAAAAATAAATTTTAAGAATTAATTGAGTTAATTATTAGGCAATAATAAAGTGATGTACTTGTAGTGCTGCCACACAAACAATAAATAACAATTGAAAATACCATTTTGTCCAAACCAAACACAAACAATAAATAACAATGGAAAATACCATTTTGTCCAAACCAAACACATTGGGTCAAACAAAGTACCTTTAGAAGTAGGGGCTTTTATATCAACATTTAACTAACTGAATTTACTGTTTTACCCCATCCCCCATCCTGGATCAACAAGGTAATTTAAATCTTACTTTCCTTTTAAAGTGATCTTTTTAAAGTGATTCTCTGTCGTTTTAGAGTTCTTGGATAGTTTAGATCTGGACGTCTTATTTTTCAATGAGATGGGTCAAACTGAATTCCTAGAGATAAAATCATCTTGGTTCGAGAGTTTTAGCAAATTTACAATTTAGCCCTTTGGTTTCCTAGGAGTGTTAGGTATGATATAGGGCAAAGATACATGATAGGACCCACATATGAGAGGAAAAGAAAAGAAACGGTATGAGAAAAAGATAGAATTAGAGGGTTGCATATCCAATAAATAGCAATAGTCTTTTATGGTTAAGGGAGGTGAGGAAACAGAGCAAACAGAGCAGAGGAGAGCAGAACAGAGCAGAACAGAGCAGTGCAGAGTACTAAGACTCTGTCACTGAACTGTGCTTACAGCTCCAAATGTGTATTAAATTTGGCAATAATGGAGATTGGTTAGGTTTGGATATGCTGAAATTCAAAGCAGCAGGCACATTTTTTGGGGAATGCATGATCATAACGTATGAATTCACTCACTACTGCAAGTTTTGTTCAGTAAAAAGAGACAAAAAGAAGGCCCATTTTAACACTGCAGAAGAGACGCACAGAAGACACTGCAATATCAATATGTATATCTATATGGAAATGAGCTGATGCTGGCTTTGGTGCTCAGCTCATTCTGACACTGTTAACGCACGCTACAAAATTACACCAATCACACTCATCATCAATGCTATTCCCTCTCTCTCTCTCTCTCTCTCATGCAACAACAACAACAGCAAAAAGATCCCCACATCTTTTGAATTCAAAACCAAAACCCCATTTGATTTTTCTCTCAACTTTAAAGCTGTGGAGATCTGATGCAAATAAAGTGGTGTATAACTAAGAACAACCTGTATAAGCAAAACCATGTAGATAGCAGAAATAAGCAGTGTGGTGGTGGTGGGTAATTAAGTTTAACCATGTCAAGAGGTTATCAGCATTCAGTATATCAGTGGATTTAACTTGTGAAGCAAGGGATGTCAGAAGCTGAGTAAAGAGAGAGAGAGAGAGAGAAGAAAATGAGGAGCTGTGGGGACAGACAACCAATAATGAGTCAAAACACAAAAGGGGTCTGGTTTTGGGGATAAATGACCTCACTCTAAGCGTAAACACTGCCAAGAAATCAATGGGGTTTTGTTTGTATGTCTTTGTTTGCCAGCTTAAGCATGGAGTAAAAGAGTACTAAAGGAGGGAGGTGCTTGATTTGGTTCAGTGATTCAGTCCAATCCACTCGTCATTTCATTTACAATGATTTTCTTTTCTTTGTTTTCTTGGGATGGTGACTATGGCAAGGCAACCTTAAGATTCCAAAGTTGTATGTCACACTCCCTTTTCTTGTTTTTTTGCCCTCTGAAAGTGTTTTTTAGATTTTCGAGAAAGGAATGAACCTGACTATGACTAAACAATTCTTCTTCTACTACGTACCATATTTTTATTAATACGTGGCTGAATCTGAATATCCTCTTCATTTTTCAATGCTTTTAGTTTGAATAGCTTGATATAATCTCAAGGGACTTCCACATCAATGTGGTCCAAAAGTCTCTCAAGCAGGGAACTCAATAACGGAAGATTATCAGGTGATGATTTGTTAAATTCAGGGAAGTTTTGGATGGTTATCTTTGAACCCATTGAACTAAGTTAAAGCCAAACCCCAGATAACTAAACACATAAACACTAGACAATGCATGATGAGCATTATGCTAATCAATTACACTACATGGAGGATATCAATGAGATTCATTGGTCCCGTTATCGAGGTGTTGATAGCTCGCCCATTCCCCCGGGTCTCTAAATGTATCACTTGTCAAGGTCGTTGAGCCTTTACTTAACCAATATCTGGACTGATCACTTAGAGGTTTCTTTATTTGTGGGGATTGTGTTGCAAGGGAGTTGGGTTGGGTCATCTGATCCTAAGCTCACAGGGACACATGTCTTCGTTTGCTGAAAGCGAAGTCTAAAACTAAATATGGGCATTCGTTCCTATTGCATGGATATAGTTGTTTGTGGAGTAGTTATGTCCAAATGTCCTTGCTCATATTCGTTTTCTTTCTTTAACATTTCCTCTAGTTTTTGAAGAACTAACAGGTGGACATATGCTCCAACACTTTCCTGGAAGTTGGCCCAGTTTCTGCAGCGATGACCTGATGTTAGCCATAAAGTTGGCAAACATTGGGTCGTTCGTGAAAAGTTGAGAGATGTTACCACATATGGTACCCAACAAAACAAGGAGGTCTAGATTAACATATACTGGTGGAGTGTTGGCTGAAGAAGCCCCAATCCTCAAGCTAGTGATGGAAAATGACTTATGCAAAGTAATGATAAAGAGTTGAAGCTCGGATGTGTATTAGAATGACCAAGTCCAGGTCCAATAGACTCTCTACAAGTGAAAGGCTGAGCAAGATGAACACCATTAAGGTGAGCGTTAAGGCAATATGCACTCTAGATCCACGTTTAACATAGAGACCTAAGTTGGACAAGGTCACTAATAAAGGCTCTCCATAGTGAACTCTATGAAACAGGTTTAAGGGGAGAGTCGTATAGAGTTGAGGAGAATACTGCAAGATTTGTCTTTGAATCTGAACAAGTAGGGGAAGCGAGAAGTTTTTCAGATGATGATAAGCCCTATACAGTGAAGAATCCTAACAGGCCAAAGAGAAAAAATCTCTATTATGTAGGATATTACAGCATCTAAAGTAAAATTTCAACAGAACAATAATCTTAACTATTACATGTTATTCAATCAAAATTAAAAAAGTTCTTCAAACTGCCCCTAAATCCCACATCACAATTTGACAAAAGCTACGATTTTAAAACAATCATGTGCACAATACAGAACATGGGAAGCTCTCAACCATGAGAATCTAAAAGCAGGTAATGCTCATTTTTTTCACAAAACTGCATGACAATTTCAAGTGCCCATCCTAGAATCTCGGTGTAAGTAGCTGCACACGTAATAGTAGATGACTGAAAAAACTGCAAATCAGTACCTTGTCACAGTCTTCTTAATCACCATGGAGAAGCAATAGTCAAACAATGCTCATAGATTTGATTCTAACATTGCGGCTGATGGAGGAATACTCATTTCTCTCGACTCTGAGCTTTCCCGCTTGATCATCTTGTCGAGGGGCAGCAAAGAGAGCCTCCAAAGTTCAAATACTGCATGATGCCACCAAAGTAGTGTTTATCATTTTTGTATCAAGGAATAAATTAGTAGTACAGTACAGTAAATGTCGAAACATAATCACCACATGCAGAAACTGAAAGACAACAATAGCACAATAAGCAATACTTTTACTGTAATTAACTCTACTCTGATTAGAATACGTAATTAACAAGTAGGATTATAAGAACCTCTGAAGTTCACAAAACATAAATCAAAATATAGAAACCGAGTTAGTTCTAGTGAGTTTTTTTCAAATAGAACTTGGTTAAAAAATTGACTTCACGATCGAACCGATCAGTTATTTCCTTATAAATAAATATAAAACTGTGGTCAAACGTCATCACCGCAATGAGCAGGTAGATCACAGAGAAAATGAAAATGGGAAAAAGGGGAAGAGAATTGGAGATGCAAACCATAGTCCATACAATCTTCTTTCTTACACCAGTAACATTCATCAATGACTTTGATGATCGGTTCCTTGCAATGCTACTTGTTCTCCAGCAACTCCAAAGTCAGAATCTTGCCCTACCACCTCCACATTTGATGTCTTCAGAGCTTTTTTATTAATGCAATCAGCTTCTTGGAGATAGATACATCAATATAGCTGAGAAAATCAATCCAATCATGTGGTGGAGTTGAATGACATCAACAAGAGATTGTTGAGTGCATGTCCATCAGTATTGGACTAAAAAACTTGAGGACCGACGATGCATGGGCATTTGACTGGATACACATTTTTAAGCAAATCAATACAAACCAACCCATTTCTTAAAAGCCAAGGCTGACTCTCTTTTCCTCAGTTGGGCTTCTGTTTGGATCTTGGAAGCCTTGCCCTTGTATAGTGTTTTATGGTACTTCAAGAACAGGGTTCTATATTTGTACTTGTCAATGAACATATTATCTTTCTCCATCATCTCTACAACTTCATTTGCTCGAGCAAAAAATCCACCCCTCACAAATGTATAGAGAACAGAATCAAGGAGTTCTTGATCAAACTTCAAGAATGAAGCTGATGCAATACTTTTCATCTCCCCCCACAATTCTGTTACTTCTATATATTTTCCACCAATGGCAGCATATCCAGTTACCATAGAATGGAAGGTCTGAGCATTTGGACAATGTCCAAGGCTTCTCATTCTCTTCAGAGCCTTCTCAGCATCTTGCATTAGCCTCTTCTTACAGAAGAAATGTATAACGTTGTTCCAATCATGAAGTCCATAATCCACTCTTTGCCCATCTTTTATTTCCTGTAAAAGTTTTGCCATCAATCCAGCTTCACCATTCTCCGCACTACTCTCAACTAATCTTTTAAATTCTTTATGCCCAGATCTTGGTATTTTAGCTTCTTTCATCTCCTGAAACAGTCTGAGTGCCCCCTTGTTGTCATTCTGAAGTACTCTAGAATTGATCAGTGCATCATAACAGCTTGAGTCAAGCTGTATGCCAGCCTTGCGAGCGTCTCGCAAAAGACATGCAACCTCACCAGTTCGATTAGTTTTGCAATAAGCCTTTAAGAGAGAACCATATACCGATGAACTAGTTCTAGCACCAGCTAGATGCATCTCATCAAGAAGGTCGTGTGCTTGGTCCAACCACCCAAGTGAAATGCACGCATTAATGACATGAACTAACACTGAATCATCATTAGACACTGGTGCTTCTTCCTTCTCTGCCTTGATAAGAAACTGAGCTAAATCCTTGATCTTACCAGCTTCCAGAAAAGCCCTAACTAATTTCACAAGAATAGCTTCAGTTGGCTGGAGAATACCACGTTCCGTTGTAACTAATTCAACTTGCCACTGCAGCTTCATAAGCAGGGTGCTAAGAATTTCCTTAGCTTCAATATCAAGTTTCAGAAAATTTCGGTCCAAAACAAATTCTTCATAAGAAATGGACTTCCTATTTGATATCTTATCTTTCAATCCATCATTTTGGCAGATAAAAGTTCTCTCAGAACCTTGTCCAGAAGACGGTCTTACGTGATTTTCAGCAATTCCACATGCTAAGGTGGCTGTAGCAACCGAATTTTTGGCTGTCTTTGCTTTCCTCAGCATGTCCAAAACCATGTTAGAGGCAGATTCAAGATCTCCAAATTTCAGATGACATGTTAGTAAGCAACTATAGAACTGCCGAAATTGAACATCACTTAGGTTATGGGCTTCATCTATGTGTCTCTGTAATTTCCTTAATTCTTCTCTCCGCCCATTTCTCTCATGTATATGAACCATTACCATCAATAAGTTGGTATCTACTTTGACACCAATTCTAGGCATCATATCAAGGAGTTCTTCTGCCTTTCTAGTTGTCCCAAACAAGACACAACCCGCCAGAGCAATGTTAAAGGCAGTAGAACTAGGCTTCATAGCGATCAAAGGGGCATTACATTTTTTACGTGGATCCACCCTGCCATCTTGAAACAAGTAACCTATTTCAAGAACCAATTCTGCAGCAAGGTAAGCCCCAGGACCAGTCTGAGACATGTGAGCCAATATTGCAGACCAAACAGCAACAGAGAAAAATTGTTCTATTTTTATCAACTTTCTTAGGATAGTGGATGCTGGAATTGGTAGCCCCGATTTCGCAAGACTAAAAGACAAATAGATTAGAGTGTCCTTCTCTAACAAGTTCTGTTTCCCTTCTGTAAATGCCTGTTCTACCAAATCATAGGCCTTCTCAAGCCATTGAATATCAAGACTTTCTGCAAAACCTGTTAATATGTTATTAACAACAGATTTTCTAGGAAACCCTTCCATCTGCATATGCTGTTGGTACAACTTCCACGTATCGTTCAATCTATGCTCTTCAATAGCAGTTTGTATGTCCATACTTAGTTTTGCAGGATCTCGAGCCTGAACCAAAATTCTTTCAGACATTGTAGATAGCAACTTGATGTCAAAGATGCATCTACTCCTAAGACCTAGCACAATGGGTTCTACATTTGAGCTTGATGGTGATGAAACAAATGCTCTCAAAGACTGGCAATTTGAATTGAGTGAGCATTCACAGACCCCAAAGATTTTGTGAATAGAGCCATGAAATAGGAGGTACAAAGCAGAAGGCGAATACACAGCAGCCCTGCAACTCGACTTCACGATCAGATGCGACATCTTACAGTTCCAACCACGGAGCCAATACATCATCCAAAGTTCAAATGTACCAACATTGGTTAGACTTTGCAACAGATAGGTTTACCGACATTTGCATCAATTCTTCCCATCTGCGGCGTGCAAGAGCAAGACTAAGTACATCAATGCTTGGAAGTAAAAGTCCAGAACAAGAACAGACCATTTTATTATAATTTGCAAATGAGTATGATAACTACAAATTAAGCACTTTTTGTTCCTATTTTGTCATAATAACATTACTATCAAAATACACTTCGTATCAAGTTTTCTTCAATCTCAAAGCAGCGGTTCAATAGTTTAAACTCTTAAAAGTTAATACAAGTTTCATTTTCATAAGAAAAATGGAAATTCTTGTCAGATAGCAGGAAGAAAAATAGACTGCGATTACGAGAGAAGTAAGAAAAATAGTTTAAACTCTTTTTCTTTTTCACATAAGTGAGTTCAAACTTCAAACAAATACAAAACTAAACTAAGCCGAATCATAACACCGTGTAAAAACCCGAAAATTTTGTATTGCAAGTGTAAAGCCAAAACCCGAAAAGCAGTGACTGAGTCTCGCGATTCATCGCTCCACTAACAAACCAAAATTCATATGCATCAACCAGAATGTTACACAAATTAAGAGATACATAAAAAGAAGGCCTAATATTCTGAAATATAATCATGAACCTATGTAAATAACGCGTCAATGAGGTCCAAAATCAAAGCAGATGAAGGCGGATTCCAGCATCGACCATTCTAAGAGAGGCGGTCGACATGAAAGAAAATTGGAGAGGGCGCTAAAACCATACTTACAGGGGGAAAAATAGGAAGCTAAGCAAAATAATGGCTGCTTGTTCTACTTCGACAAGCCTTTGACGAGCTCCCGATTGAGCCTCTGTTGCAGCCTGCAGCCTACAGCCGTACTGTTATTAAGCTTTTGAAGCTTCGCCTGTTGAAGCCTTGAAGAAGACAACCCTATTCTTACTTGGGTAAAATTTCATTACATTTTTATAAAAATTTCACATTTTTCTCCAATTTTAAGATGGTTATTCCATTTTTTCTCCCAATTTTTTATTTTGTCAATTCAAAAAAAAAAAAAAAAAAAAAAGTGTGAGATCACTAATTTCGATGGAAGGTAAGATACTAATTGAGTTATTTCTTTGAATCGAGATACTAATTGAGTTATTTCTTTGAATCGAGAGTATACTAATTGAGTTATTTCTTTGAATCGAGAGTATACTAATTGAGTTATTTCTTTGAATCGAGAGTATACTAATTGAGTTAAACATTAAACTTGAGAAAAAAAAGAATGGATGGATGAAATTATAACCCTCTAACCCTACTTTCGTTCTCGCTCCCGCTCCGATCACAGACACGTCCACATTTGCTAGAAGATGAATTTTGAGCAATAAAGAGGAACCATCATTGAAGCCTTCCAAAAAAAAAAAAACACAAAAAAACAAACCACCCTGGCAAAAAGTTTCATATAAGTTTCATCTAGTCGCATATGATGTAGAGTCACGAACGAGGTTCGGAGACGTTCGTGTATGTTACTATAGTCACGTCTCCATCCCTCTCTTCTTTCTAATCAAAATAATAGATATCAAAGCCAAAATTGAGATTCTGTAATTCCAGTCCAATTCAGTACAAGCTGTTCCTAACATGCTTCTTCACTCATACAGATGAACAAATTCAAGACGGACACATACACTAACCAAAATTTCCTTCCATTACGACTAGGAATCTAAAAGCACCAAAACTCTATGGAAAAGTAACTTGAATGTTAAATTATCACAAAACCTTGAATATACTTACACTCTAGCGCGCATGAGGCTTGATTTCCATGGCAACCACGAATCTTGTTGTTGTAATTGTGATTCTTCTTTATCTGTTAGGGAATTGATCACTTCTTGAAATCCACTTTAAAATCATAGTCATCATCTTCCATGGCATCCGAAGACACTGAAGATTTACTATTATTGTTGGCTTTTTTCCTTTGCTTCTTCTCCGCTCTCCTCAGTTTTGGATTTAGAATACCTTCTGCTGCATACAGCTTCTCATTTTGTCTGCTAGTTGCATCTTGTCCCTTGGCTTTGTCCTCCTCGTTGTTGTTGTCTTCTTCCTGCTCCATGGACTCGTCCTCACTATTCTCCTGGACTTCGTCGTCTTGCATAGATGGTTCGTCATTCGCGTTCTGCATTGCAAAATAGTAATATATTTAGTCCTAAACCCCACATGTAAATAATAACATAGGTTACAAGAAGACTGAACTTTGCACAGGTTGAGAATCTCTAAAAGCTTAGATATGAAATAAATCATACAACAGAGACTTAAGTTAGAAGCTCAACCCTAAACTGGTTGCAGAGAACTGGCAAGTTTCGCGCATGTGTGACTGAACTATAAGACAGATTTAGAGGAGAGAGAGGAAAACAGGCATACCTCTTGCTCTTCTTGCATGCTACTCTCATCAAAATTCAGTGGACAACTTGGGGGAACTTCAACAGGATTGAAATCGTCCACGGATTTCAGGCTTCCAATGAATGAAGATTCACCACTATAAACTTCGTCAACATTGAACTCTTTCCCGAGTTCTGTGACGATCCTTGCCTCGGAAGGATCTACCTGACCCCTAACTGGAGGCATCGTGTAATATGGAATTTTACCTATGACATCGAGCAAGTGAGCAAGCATTTAAAACCAGATTCTGGATAACTTTTTATGTTTCAAATGGAAAAAATGAACATTTTCTGTCATAGCAAAAGGAACACTTCTTCTCCTTGGTTTGATCTGTTGAGTTCATTTTGCATTGGTGACTTTCATTAAATAATGTTAACAGGAGTCGTTGGGAGAAGGTCCAACTTATTTAGCACTTTTCATACATCAGTGAAAGTTTAGAATGTGTTTCTTAAATAATAAAACACAATTAAAGAAAAACAGAAAATACCTTCGTTCCAGTCATGCAGAACAATTCTAGCAGCAGCTCCAATATCCACAATACCCCCCTTCTTAAGTTTTCCCCGAATCACAGCTACCTTCTGCAGAAAATCATCAACCGTATCGAAGCTTGAAAGCTTATACAGAGTTACCAGGGTTTTGGAAGGGCAAAGCTTCAAGATCTCCTTAACTATGTTATCCAAAAGTAGTAAATAAGCTTTAGAACACCAAAACTCAAGGACCACAAAAAGAAGATACAATATTGCCAATTCAATTTACCAGGAGCAACGGGATCTTCCAACTTCTCTATTCTTTTGCAATTCCGCAGAGCTATAGATGGCTCATTTTCTTTGGCTCTGAGCATTACAACACCTGGGCAATCCAACAATTTGACATTTTTGTCTAGATGGACCTCTTGCATCGATCTTGTTAATCCTGGCGTAGCACCAACGCCAACAACATGGGATCGCTTCAAACTATTAATAAGACTACTCTTGCCAACATTAGGCAAGCCGATGATACCCACAGTAATTGTTTTTTTAATCTGCCAAATGGAAATACACAGTTGACCGCATCAATTCCCCAAAATTGGAAAGGAAAATTCCAGAAATTGATCAGAGACAACTTAATAGAATAATAAACACATGCTTGAAAACTAATCACGTGGAGCAAAAGAGTATACGACAATCCCGTGCACATATATCGATAAATAATCATCAAAATCAGTGGGGTGATTAAACAAATCAGGCGAATACACAAAAAGCAGCACTACAGAAAACAAAAAAGAATCATCAATTCTTGAATAAAGTGTAAAAAAATTCTATAGACATTCCAGAAACCTTAGAAGTACCTCATAACTTCTTGAATAATTCTTCAACAGTTTAATGAGAGTTTCAGCTCCAAGGCAATCACTTCTCTGCAATAAATTGCTTGTTTTCGTTTTGGATGCCTTTGCAGATTTCCAACCTAAGTTGGACCTTTGTTCTTGCGTGCTACACTTGAAGGCAACAGCAGGCAATTCTTCTCTCAGATAATTAAGCCATTTCTCAACAGCCTCTCGAGGGACAAGATCTGTTACAAAAAATATATAATCACATAAAAAAGCTGTGATTGCTACAGATCTCCTTGGGTCTCACATGACTAATCCATCCACAACACAGGATTTTTTTATGGAGATGAAGTAAAGATTGCATCATTAAGAAATAAGAGCTTCTATTCTTTCCTAATATATTTCCTTTCATTACCTATTGTTTCCTAAAATGTCCATTCATTATCCATTCTTTCCTAATTGAACTTTTATAAGCAGATTTCATACTTTAAAATGCTTTGAAATGAGCATGAAATTATTGAAATGGATCTTAAAATATAACTAAATTGTAAAATGTCTCAAACTTGTCCATAGCCTAACTCTTTAGGAAATAATGAACAAAGATAACCATGATGTATGGCATCTATTTTCTATGCTTATGTTCATTTTCATTAATGAACAGCATTTTGGTACACGGGGAAGGAATTTACCAATTTTATTCAGAAGTAGTACAAGATGCTTATCAGGACCCGCCTTCATCACCATCTTTTCCATGTCAATACAACGGGTGCCAAGGGGATCTCGTGCATCCAAAACTTCTAAAATAACATCTGAGGCCTCAATAACTTTGACCAATTCCTTGTAGAAAGCCCTGTCTGAGTGATCTGCACATTTTATATTTATAGTCAGAAACCCAACGCAAAATGTGAAGATCACAATTTGTTTATTCTACTTTTTATCCAAAACTTCACATAGAAAACAACCTACCACCACGATTCCGTGGCCCTACAGAGTTATCTACATCCTTTACTCCTCCTAATCTTTGTTCTGCTGAAGCCATATTATCATCTTCTAGCAGCCCTAGCTTCCTCTTTTGAGCCTGGACAATATTAAACAGTTATACTACAAGTAAATTGCTACAACAACGGATTTAATACGAATGGAGTAACAGTCACGCATTCACAAGCACATAAATATATACATAAAATTCTAAAACCATCTACGATAAAAGGTATTAAATTGTATTACCCTCTCCTTCCGAGCTGCTTTCTTTTGTTCCATCTCATCAAGCGCACGGGCACGACGAGCTTCAAGAGCCTTGAGCTCTTCTTCCTTGAAGGGCCAATCATTGGGAATACCTGGGTCCTTCTCAATCTTGCTCTTGCCCTTGACGATTAGCTTCTTGGCTTCCTTCGCCTTCTTCTTGTGATGCTCCTTCACCTTTCTAATGATCTTGTACTTCTTCTTTAGGGTAACCCTCTTGCTTTTGCTCTCTACAAGAAAGAAAACATTTTAAAAAAGAAACCATACAAGCACGCCCCAGATGCTGCAGAAAAAAAAAAAGCATTTATTGGCTTCCAAAATTATAAATAGCACCCACTTACTTTTACTCCTCTTAACCATCTTTAAGTTTCAGAAGACGAGGTTTTTGTGCAAATGGATTTCACTGTCAACACAAGAGAATAACTCAGCAAAATCTCTACTATCAGTATATATGAAACACACGTGAGAACTTCATTTATGTATTCTTTACTTTAAATTTCTGAAATCAAGCAGTTCAATTTTACATTAAGAAACAAAAACAATCCACATTCATAGAACACAGTTATTGGTTCATTACCATTCAATTGAACGATTGCTCCTAATGAATAAGGTTGAAGTTGTTAAGTCAATCAATCAAGCTATAAATTAAAAGAAAATTGGATGACTAAATCATGTCCAAATCAGAACAGCCGGACACAAACAGCTTTCCAATTTGCCGCAGAGCTGTTTTTCTTCGGCTATTACTGTTATTGTTGAAAATCATTTGAAAGAAAAAAAAACGAACAACACCTCTGTTTTATCATTAGACAAGTTCAAATTTCTGTTTTTCAAACGAGAAAAAAGACATAGATGGATATTGCAAGAATACCAGTACCAGCAAGGGAGCAGAGATAATACAACGACAACGGTGGTGGAAGTGGCACGAACGGAAAAGGACAACAACGGGAGAAGCAATGAAGAAACGGAGGAGAAAACGGCGGCGACACTGAGCTGCTGAAACGAAGGTGGAGACGGCGGGAAGAAGAAGGGTGGAGCACTTATGAAAGAGTTAGGTTTTCGTCGCTCTTTTATTCATTTTTATTTTTATTTTACAAACTGGGCTCGGTTCCGTTACAAAGAAGCGGGCTGATTTATTGGGCTGGAGTGAATAAATATAATTTTATTTTCTCTTAACATTTTCTAATTTATATTAATTTCCAATAATATGCTTTAATTTAATTATATTGAAAACTCACCGCTAACCAACGTGAGATCTCACAATCCACTCTCTTTGAGAGTCCAGCATTCCCGCTAGCATGTTATCCCGTGTTTGATTCTGATACAATTTGTAACAGTTTAAGCTCACCACTAACATATATTGTCTGTTACGTATCGTCATCATCCTCACAGTTTTAAAACAGGTCTATTATGGAGAGATTTTCACACTCTTATAAGAATACTCTGCTCTCACAACATAACACGTACTATGTAATAAATTACCTTATGTGGGTTGGATTGAGTTCAAATAAATAAAAAATTTATAGATTAGTTCGTGAATTTAATTTTAATTAATTCTTAAATATTATTTTCAATTATATATTCTGAAGCAACTCTTAATTTTTTAAAATATATATTAAAATTAGTTATAATTCATAGATATTTTATATATATTCTAATTTTATTTTTGTCAGAAATTTTAAAAATTAGAAAATTACGAACCGATCAAATGGGGCCAATAATTTGTTTTTGTTTGACGAAAAAGATTAATATAAATAATTTATTGAATTTTGTTATGCTCTAATAATTCACATTATTTTTTGTAACTATATATATATATATATATATATATATATAAAAGCGAGTCAGGACAAGGCTTCACGTGATATAAGCATGAGAATAAACTGTCACACTACACGACAAACCCCACCATTAAAAGAAAATAAAAACATAAATATATTAAAGAAACAAATTATTATTTCAAGAAAAAAAAATATTAGGTTTATTTTGATCCTCCGTGACGCCCGATGGAAGAGATTGCATGATTAAACTGAAACTATATTTGAATAAGAGCGATCTTGAGAATAAAAATAATTGAAAGATAACTCGCCTCAGTCCTACATTAGGTGATTTCCTATAAATTTTCTTGAAAGCAATCCGAGACAAGTAGATAATATAGTCATGTCATCGGAGATACACGAGAATAGATGAGTTGTAACAGTCCGATATTGTTCTTTTGGGTTTTCCGTTTCGAGTTTCTTCTTAAGGAAGAAGTTTTCATACTCTTATAAAAGATGTTTTGTTCCCCTCTCTCCAACCGACGTGGGATCTCACAATCCGCCCCCTTCAGAGCTCAACATCCTTGTTCGCACTCGTTCCCCTCTCCAATCGATGTGGGACCTCACATGAGTCATCAAGTATCGAATCTAAATTCCAAATTCGCATTCGCATCTAGGGCATGAGGCGTTACAGTCCAATATTTTCAAAAATATTAAAGATTGATCTCTCACGAAGTAGGTTGAACGTATTTTTACACCAACACACAAATCTATACGTCAAATATTAACCAAATGTTGATAAAAACAATCACTTTTCAATAATTCGAACCCTAAGGGCTCGAGAATGAAATGAAATTTAAACGTTTTAAGGTACGAGAAGGTATAAATAGATGAAGTAGGTTGGAAAGTAAAAAGAAGTAGGATAAGAAGATAAGGTTTGTTTGTTTTATTTTTTTATTATTTGAATGAGTCATTACATTTCCACTAATTATATCAAACTAATGACAACTTTTGGAGTGAAAAAAGGAGTGATTTTTGGAGGTTTTGTAGGATTGTGTTATTAAGTTGAGTTCAACCCATCATCCATGTCTTCTTCTTCTTCATCATCATCTTCATCTGTTTTTCCTCTGTAAATGCCTCGGATTGGCCTTCATCAGCGGTGGTTTGTTGTTCTTGTTCTTGTTCTTGTTCTTGTTCTTGTTCCACGGAACTGCCATGGAAGCAACTGAAGTTTAGCACTCATTTTCGAAGGCTTCTTCTCATTTAGATCCGTTTTTCCATTGGGTTTCTAATACCCTTTTGTTTATTGAATCCGAATCCAAATCCAAATCCAAATCCAAATCCAGAAACTGGTTTCTCAAGATGTTGAGGAACAGATCTAGAGCTTTAATGGCGGATCAAGCTTCACCAGTTTCAAATTCTCTGTTTGGTTCTCCAAGACTCAAAGCTTTTACACCAACAACAACACAATCAATTGATCACTCTGTGATTAGTCCCACTTCTGTTCTTGATTCCAAACCATTTTTCTCTCTGCAAAATCCCTTCTCTTATGATCCCAACACAAAACCCAATTCCCCCAAGAAACCAATTTTCCCAGGAAACAAACACAAAATCTCTGGCACAAACCCAATTGGGCTTGCTTTAATTGAGGAGAAACACGATTCCACGCTCTGTAAAAGTGTAATTTTCAGAGCTAAACTTCGTGTCAAAATCCCTCCTCCTCTGCTGCCGGATTCCGCCGTAGACGACGGCGGTGGAGATTTGTTTCCTTCTGGGATTGGTGATGGGGGAATGATGACGGTGAAGGAGATGGAGGTTTGTGAAGAGTATACTTGTGTGAGAACTCATGGACCTGATGCTAAAATTACTCATATTTTTGATAACTTCGTGGTGAAAAGGTCTGTTGATTCTGGACCTGAGAGAATTTCCATGGCGGATTTGAAGAACAAGAACAAGAACAACAAGAACAAGAAGAACAAGAAGAATGATTTTCTTAGCTTCTGCTACACCTGCAACAAAAATCTTGAGCTCACAAAGGACATCTATATTTACAGGTGCGCCCATTTTTCTGGTTTGTTCTTGGTCTGGAAGAGTATTAATTTTGGTCCATTGTTGTGTTCATTGCAGAGGTGAGAAAGCTTTCTGCAGCCATGAATGTCGCTACCAAGAAATGCTTTTGGATGAAGAACAACAACAACAACAACAATCATCTTGATTCTTCCATCATCGTCTTCAACCTCTGGTTTTCTGGTTCTTCTTCCAATAAATTTTCACATAAAATTCATGGGTTTTTTTTTGTTTTTTTTTTTGGGTTTCTCTCATGAAGATATAGATAAGAGAGAGAAGTGTTTGTAGAGAGATAAATTATAAAATATGTTCAATATGTTTACTGAAATGATTGCTGCTTTGGCTTTTACTAAGTCTTAGGCCTTTATTGTTATTATTATTTTATTTCAACGTAACGTGACAAAAAAAAAAAAAAAAAATTCTAATTCAAAGCATTTTACCCACATAAACTAGCTTTGGTAGATCGAGATAATCAAGATGAATCTAGATGATTCAATGAGTAAAATAAGATAGAATGAATGTATTCGATCAAACTCGCTCAATAGACTAACAAAGTAGATGAGAAAGCTCATTCTATTACAGTGCAATTCGTATGATAGGAAGGAGGGAGGTTAGTACAAGTTACTCGAAATAATGGGTCGACTAGGGGTTTAGATCAATCATCACAGACTAACGGGTTATTCTTTTGACCAGTGAATGGATGACACGTGTCTAAAATTGACATTTTAAGGACAGAGATAGTTCGTTTAGAATAAGATAAGATGAACATGCTTGACTTGACTCGTCTAATAAGACACAACAAGATCAAATCTCTACGAATTATTTCGTTTCATTCACGTAATATCTAAGTTTACAGGCCTAAATCAGAGCGGGGATGAACTAAAGATTGAACAAAGCTGAGAATATTTACCATCAGCTACAAATCCCACTTCCCAAAAACACATATCAACCATGATTCTTCACTATATTTACAGTCATTCATACACACTAACCCCGCATCAAAAAGAATGTGTCCTACGAACAAGTGAGCTTGATACTCACTCAAACATCACTCATATCATTCAGAGTCAATATCAAGGTGAAGAATTTGTTTAAGTGTTCTTGTTGCATCATCAACACCATGAAATAGCTCTCTAGAAGAAGAAGGGCGATGGTTATGGCCCCGCGTTGGGGATGGTGGTGCAGATTTCACAATTGGTTGAGTTCTTCTGATTGCTTGAGCGGTTGAACCGGTGGGCAATTGGAGTGACAAAATTATATTTCTTCGAATTGAGAAATTGGGCATTGGCAATGAACTTGCAGGGGGTGAATTTGAGTAAGTTGGTCCAGCCCAAAGCTCAGGGTAGGATGAACTCTTATTATAACAGCAATGTTCATCAAAATCATCACAAATTTCAGGATTAATCGGAATTGGATCACTTCTTGGAGTTGGTGAAATCGGTTTAGGGTTACAATCAGTCGAAGGGGGTTGAATCTTTGGGGAAGAAGGACGACAAACAGGAATCGAAGAAATCTCCAATGGAACAGGGCGAAATCCTGTCCCCGATTGATTACTCAATCGATTTTGATTTTCCTCTCTGTCTTCTTTAATCGTGAAATCCCCAAATCGACTCATACCTAGATTCTTGAACAGAGTGAAGAACTCATATCTGTACTGTTCTACAATCATCAAGGTTTTCATGGCAGAATAAAACTCCTAATTCATTTAAAGATTCACAACTCATAACCTCACTAAACACGAACATCAAAATCAACGACGAAATCGCGAAATCCTCAGCCTAATGAACCAATAACAACAAGAAAGAAACAAATCGCTGCTTAAGAACACAGAAAACGGACGAGATTGAACACGAACTGACCTGGAAGTTGAAGAAATACAAATCCTCAGCGAACGATCATATATGAGATAGTGAATATGAAATTTTCATCGATGAAGTGATCTTTCTTTGAGCCATTGAACTGAAAGTTGAGTGAATCGAGGGGTTTGTTCTTCATCCTTTTCGTCTTCCCGGGGGCTTTAAGAAACGGTAGCCGGCCTTGACTCTTTATGGAGTTTACGGTATTTGTCCCTGTTTTGACTGAATTGACTCATTGACGTGGCAGGATTTGAGGGATATTTTTGTCTTTTCACCCTGGATTCAGTTAGAAACTTTAAATTTAAATTGGAAGTTTGTTTATAATATTAATTTTTAGGAGTTAATTTATAAAAGTAATTGATTATGTGCAAGAAATTATAAATTTAATTCATTAACTTTTAAAAAAAATTTAAAAACAAAAGTATTTTATATATTTATAAATTTAAAAATATATTTAATATTTTATAAATTTATTATATTAAAAAAAATGACAATATAAAGTCTAGCGTGAACATATTATACACAAAATTAAAAGTTAAATAAATATATTAATAAGGTACTGTTGTTACGTCTCTCTTGACTATATTCGTCCCTCTCGATTCTCTTTGACTCTCAAACTCTCTCTATCTCTGTCCCTTAGGTCACTGTCCGTCCCTTACATTCTCTCGTGCTTTCTTCATCTCTAATTTCTTGCACTCTCTTCGTACATCTCCGTCTCGTAATCTCTCTAGATTCCAGACTCTCCGTCCCAAATTAGAGACAGAACCGAATCCAATCCAACCCAGCCCAAGTCACGTCTCTCTTGACTATCTTCGTCCCTCTCGATTCTCTTTGACTCTCAAACTCTCTCTATCTCTGTCCCTTAGAGACCACTGTTCGTCTCTCACATTCTCTCGTACTTTCTCCATCTCTAATTTCTTGCACTTTCTTCGTATATCTCCGCTTCTCTGAACTCTAAAGTCTCGTCATCTCTCTAGATTCCGGACTCTCCATCCCAAATTAGAGACAGAACCATATAATATCGAACACTACAACTATTTAACACGACTTTGAGCTAAGATCTAAGATGTTGAATGCATACAAAATTCATGTGTTTCAATTAATTGATATATAGCTTCCTTCCAAACTTCTTGGCTTTGTTGTTATTACTCACTTCCTAGCTAATCAAATTTTAATTATTTTATTTTATTAGATTAATAATTCTTTTTTATGAAACCAATAAATAATTTATATTTATTATCTATACCAACGGGACGCATTTTTTTATTTTTAGAAATAATTCAAAATAATTTATATTTTTTATTATATAGATTTGAACAAAAATATGATGAGATTTTGTTCTTTTATAATTTCAAATATTTTTAAAATAATATATATAATAAAACAATTTTGAGATAAGATTTGGTCCCATTTTTTTGTTTTCGTTTGTCTTTTATTTATTTAATAATAGTTTTTGTCTTTCATTAATTTTCAATTATACCAAAAATAGAAGGGTATGAATGTAATTTTCTTAAAGTTTAAAGGTAGTTTTGAAACACGGTTAAAAGTTCAAAATATTTTTAAAACAAAATATTAACAGTTTCTATCTCACAGTATAGACAAATATTTTTTTAACCTAAGGGTATTATTGAAATTTTTAAAAATTTAAAGATAATTTTTAGATAAATTAATAAGTTCGGGTATTTTTATTAATTTAGCCTTTTAATTTTATACCGTTAATATGTTTAGATTTCTTAAGCTGACTCAAGATAGCTCAATAATAACACGTGAGAGCATCAATATTTTAATAATATATATATATATATATATATATATATATATATATATATATATATATNGAAAATATACTACCGCGGTACGTTATAAAATTAATGGGGAGGAAGGACAATAATAGGAGAGATATGTTGTGACGTCGACTTATCAAAAATCAGAACTTTTTGCTTGTACTTAACTATACCTTCTTTTTACGGGTATCATTGTTGTTTCTTGTCATTTTATATCACCCGACTCTGATATTTTGAGGTTCACGTTGATCTGATAAAATTTTGTGTTCCATTTATTTTTTCAATAGAGTACAGTGTCGGTATTGAAAATAGTAGGTATAAATGAGTGTCCTTTTCACTTGTCTTCTTTCACTTATACGACTGTCTGTTGTTTACTTTGTTCGTCGCCTTGATATAACCGATTACAATCGACCTAATAATTATCTGACTAACAAAAAGTTGTTTATATCTTAGTTGGTACATGTTCGAGTTAAACAATTCTCGAGAAACCCTTTTCTAGATTACTTAACAAAGAGACATATGTTTGGGTTGAGCCATGTGCCATGATCGACCAAGCTTGAACAATCCCCTTGTTTAAATAGACGGGAAGACGAAAAAAAAACTTATCCTCGTTACCAAATTTGGGTTTGCTCCAATGTTCCTCTGCGACATAATCATATTACTTACTTGTCGTTAATTACTTCTAACAGTGAAAACTATCTCCATAGATCAACACGTGTCATTTGAGCATGCTTTTTTTCTTACTCATATTCTCTATTGTCTGATTCTTTCTGGAATGTGAGATCGTTTTAGATCGCACCCGAGCCGCCCCACTCCCAACCTTTACTGAAATCTGAGTCCATTTAACACAGGATTATTTTAAGCCAGTACATTTAATTTTGAAATTGTTACGAACAAAAATATATCATAGAAATTCATCGTTTATTTACGTAACTAACCTTTTTTTTTTTTCATATATTTAAGATATTCTATATAATAATAGAGACTATAATAATAATAATGAGGATTAAAGCTACAAATTTTACTTCTTTTTATGAACATAATTAAAAAAAAAATAGCAATAATTAGAAAAACGACAAATTAAATAATGAAAAAAAGTTGCTTTTGCTTGTCCATTTCATCTTGCTCTTGCCACTTAGTGGTCCTTTCATCTCCAAATTATTGTATTATTTTAGACCTATTTAAAAAAAAAAAGTTATTTAGACTAAACTCGAGTAACCCGAGCTGGTAGCATACGTATGCTATTGTAGTTAGCCACGAAGGTCTTGAACCTATCAGGTAGTGTAAGCAACCAAACAACCATAAGGGTCGGTAGCTCGACCATATGTAAACCAACAAGGACATGGTTGATACAATCTATGTAGAGGTAGGATCCCAATTGGATGATAAAAGTCCCACCTTGGTTAATTTAGAGAATGATCATGGGTTTATAATCAAGGACTATTATCTCCCTCTAGAAGCCGAAAGTAAAGCCATGAGAGCTTATGTTCAAAGTGAACAATATCATACCATAGTGGAGAATCATGTTCTTAAAAGGAGTAAGAATTAATGATTTAAAAATTAAAAAAATTAAAAAGGAAAAACAAAGCTCCAACCATCAGTCTATGCATGTGCGCGTTGCTTCCATTCTAGAGATTGGAGAGAACTAGGTTGTCTTTTGCTTTATCCCACTCGCACATTGGCGCGTGCTGAACAAACCCTCGTAGTGAGCGTGCCTCTTGAGTGCGTGAGCCAATGGTACTTGGTTTGTACCATCATGAGTTCGGTCGTTGACCGTCTCATCGGATCTGTGTCCACATCTGTTTTTTTTTTTTTTTTTTTTTTTTTTTTTTTTTTTTNCTGTTTGTTCCTATGATTGAACCTATTAGACGAACATCGGCCCGATGAAAAAAATGGGATCACTTCTTATGGACTCGTTGAGAATGGTTCTGATCTAGTTCATGGCCGATTAGAAGTAGAAGGCGCTCTGTTGGGATTAGGATCCTCACGGACAGAAAAAGATTGCAGTCGATTTGATAATGATNCGAATAGAGGTTATTATGTTAGCAATAGTGTCCTTACCCATGATAAACGAAAATTATTGGTTACTTTTCATTTTGATCTAATCAACATGCTTTTTTTATTAATTTATTAAATAGTTATTAATTTTAAAAGGTATATACGTGATACACAATCTACTAATTAATTTCATTCAAATACTATAACTATCTCACGGTCTCATCTTATAATACTTCAGGTGCTAATGAAATTATTTTAGTGAAATTTAACTGTCTCAATTCTCGGGCAATCGCACCAAAAATTCGAGTTCCTTTTGGATTTCCTTCTTGATCAATAACAACTGCAGCATTGTCATCATATCGTATTATCATACCGTTTTCTCGTTTGAGTTCTTTACAAGTACGTACAATTACAGCTCTGATCACTTCTGATCTTTCTAGAGGTGTATTTGGGACAACTTTCTTGATTACAGCAACAATAACGTCACCAATATGAGCATATCGTCGATTACTAGCCCTTATGATTTGAATACACTCAATTCTCGAGCTCCGCTGTTATCTGCTACATTCAAAAGGGTTTGAGGTTAAATTAGCCCACGTGGGACTTTCATCCTCGAACAGAACCGTACAAAAGAAAGTACACATTGTTCCCAGTTTTTCTTAATCATCCTATTATCAAGATCGTTCTGGGTCGTATATGATTTCAGTTCATTTATGTATCTCTTTACTCGAGTGGTACGAATAAAATTTGATTTAATTTTGAATTTTTAACTGATGGCCACGTCCACGTGCATATAGTAATTGTTCGGGTTATTAAAAAAATGAAATAATTTTTTAAATAAATAAAACAGTATCCCTTTTTCTTACAATAATATAAAGAGATGAGGTTTGGGCGTTGGCCATTTTAAAATCACTCAACAAAATGCCGACCAAGCTTGGAAGAAGCTATTTGAACCTCTGTTTTACAAAGATCAAGAACCCACTCGCCACTCACTCTTCTCCGATCACCCACGCGCCGGATCCCCACCGTCCCACCCGCCCGTTATCCTCCTCCTCCTCCGCCGCCGCCACCTCCGCCGCCACTTTTATCACAAATTACAACTCCCTCTACGAGATCGCCACTCTCGATTCCAATCCGTTTTTCGTCCCCACCAACGACGGTGGCGATTCCGACACCCATGTCGCCGTTGACTTCATCACTGCATTCACCTCCCACCGCTTCTTCTTCTCCTCCCCTGGCCGATCCAATTCAATTATAGAATCCTCCACGACGACCACCACCACCACCGCTGCCGCCGCCGCCACCGCCACCAAATCCACAAATTCATTATCTTCCGACGACTTGCTCTTGAACAACAGCTTAGCGATACCCACTTACTCGCCGGACCCGTACATAGACTTCCGGCGGTCAATGGAGGAGATGGTGGAGGCGCGTGAGGAAATGGAGGTGGTGAAATCGAGTTGGGAATTCTTGCATGAGCTTCTTTTATGTTACCTCGCACTCAATCCTAAGACCACCCACAAACATATTCTTAAAGCTTTTGCCGACCTGGCCAAGGTGACAAAACCGCCATTGCCGCCGCCAGCCGCGGCGGAGGAAGACGGCAGCAGAGGCCGGGAAGCTGAGTCAGCTGAGATTTCCGACCAACAAAATGATGGAGATTGATGAATTATTTATTTATAAATTAGTCCCTCAAGACTTTGGTTTTTGTAACCTTAATTATTAGATCAAATCCTCATCTTTGGTTCTATTCATCTTTTTTTTATTTACTTTTATTGTTCTTCACCTATTAGTATTACCTAAATTGTACAAATCTATTGGTAATTTAACATCTTACTTAATAATTACCATATGTTTGGTGGAAATGTTGATTGATTATGATGTTGGAGATCGACAAAACGTGATGGTTTATTCAAGTTATTAGATATACGAAACATCTAAAAAGAGGATAGTACAAAATGTCATTTTACTCTGTCACGTACCCAGAATTTATATTTTTCTTATACTAGTCCCTTCTTGTCAGATCTATCAATATGTGTACCCATCAAGACCTGTCACGTCTTCATGATAGTTAAGAGAGAGTTCCTTGAGTCAAGAAGAACCAACTTGAAAATAAATTGACGTTTAAAATTTTTTATAATTACATTTGAAAATGCTTAGAAAGAAGAGAGTTCCTAAAAAAAAAAAGAGAGAGAAATGAGTAATTGTCGAGTTATAGGTTAAAACATAGAAGAGAGAGGAAATCGATGAAAGAAATAATCTAGAAGCCGTAGATACACGATTTTGGTCAAGTGTATCAATGCTGTTTTTGAAAGTTCATGAACGTGGGCTAACAATTTCATTCATATACTGACAATAAGAGTATTAGTTTTAAGGGTACTAATGAAATTTTAGGCTGATCCTCCCAAGAGATCACATCGACGGGAAGGTTTGACAGCTCGATGTCAGCTCTTCACCACCTAGGGCTATAGTATATTTCAAGGGTTGAGTTGTTCACTCATTAAAGTGGTACATAAGCTGGGTTTAAAACATCGTGAGGCAATTCGGTCAATATCTGATGTGGGTGTTAGAGCATTGAGAGAATCTTTCCCTAGTACGAGAGAACTGTGAAAGACGCACCTCTAGTGTACCAGTTATCGTGCCCATGGTAGATACTGGATAGCCAAGTGTGGAGCGGATAACTACTGAAAGCATTTGAACCAAAATATGTACTCATTATTAACGAAAAGGGAGTAAGAGGACAATGATGAAACCAATTTGCAAATGAAATGAGCAACCAGAAAAGCATCATAAATTTCTGTGAAATATGATGTGAAGCAACGCAGGAAAGGAAGCACTCACTCTGTCAAGTCACATATTAAGGAAGAAATAATGGCTTTTTTTTCTCTCACTTTTGTCCTCCTTTCCCACTCCCAAACAAAACCCAATTCCTATTTGTTCAGCACAAAGAAAAAAAAAACCCCTAAGAACCCTAATTTTAATGGATCCACTCCCAAATGTCTTCTTCCTCAGTCCTCACCACCATGAAAAAGACAGTAAACAATGATATGTTACAGTGGTTTAAAGTACAGTTCACAGGAACAAGAATGATATATTAATGTTTTTTTAGGAAGGCTGTCCAATGCTGTGGAGACAAATGATGGCTGTTCTTAATAGCTTTGCATTGGGCCAAATGGGAATCTTTGAATTCTGTAAGTTTTAATAATTTCTTAATGCTTCCAACTTGGAGGAATCTTCATTATTGTCTTCCATTTTGTATTTGTTCTAAGTTCCTCAGTGGGTGGATAGTTCAGCTCATGAGTAGTTCTTATCAATCTTCTTCCACACCAGTTCTCATCAGGTGGGTTCCTTTGATTTTTATTCATAAGCATTTGGTTAAGAGTTAGAATCAAAACGAATTCACAGTTCAATTATAGCTAGTTATCATAGAGGGCTTATAGTTTTGAGAATCGATCTAATATTGTGAGATTCCACATTGGTTGGAGAGGAAAATGAAGCATTATTTATAAGGGTGTAGAAACATCTCCCTAACAAACGCGTTTTAAAAACCTCGAGGGAAAGCTCGAAAGAGAAAGCCCAAAGAAGACAATATCTGCTAGCGGTAAACTTGGGCTGTTACAAATGGTATTAGAACTAGACACCGGACGATGTGCCAGTAAAGAGACTGAGCCTAGAAGGGAGGTGGACACGAGGCGGTGTGCCAACAAGGACGCTAGGTCCCAAAGGGGGGTGGTTGTGGGTCCCACATTGATTGGAGAAGGGAACAAGTGCCAGTGAGAACGTTGGGCCCCGAAGGGGAGGTGGATTGTGAGATCACACATCAGTTGGGGAGGAGAATGAAACATTTTTTATAAGAGCGTGGAAACCTCTCAAGCTTACTGATTTTTTAGATGTTGTCGTTCTATCCTTTCGAGTCCTATGATGTCTAAGGATGACTACCTCTCAAGCTTCTGAACTGAATATGGGGATGTTCTAGAGAAGTAAACACCAAGAACTTGATTAAACAGCTAGCTACTAACATGAAGGACTGGTTTGGCAACAACTACCTAGAGCTGGAGCCATATTCAGGTAAAATAAGAGAACCGAGTTTATAATTCTTAAAAGTAAGCTTTTCCATAGCTACCTGATAAAGTTCTCTGTTCCCAGGTCTTATCTGCCTCAACAAAGCATAGTGATAATACACTGCGAAGAAAAGCTGTACAAAGGAAGTAACATTTCAATAGTAAGCCAATTAAAGTTTTCATTTACAGTAAACAAAGGAGGCCTTAAAATGCACAGCCCTTTCGGAAGAAGAGAACTTACAGTGCTCTCCAGAACTGTATGCCAGAAACAAAAACGGGATGTAAAAACCCTTTTACCCCAGGTTAGATGAGCATGATAAGATCAAACTTCGCCCAAACACTTGCTCAAAATGCACCACAAAAACTTGTTCTTGTTGAGGGGGGATTGGGGGGCGGGATATCATCATCCATCCCAAAAAATATGGCACAATTGGTTAGTAAGACCAACAAAATGACTTCTGTTCTCCTATAACGGTAGCCACTGAGGATTCGTGGTTGCTAGACCAAGCATATGAGTAGCCAGGTTTGATAGAATAATATCCGAGGGTTACCGCAAGAAAACCACCTTCATCCGAGCAATGGCGCAAAGAAAAGCCAAAGCAGAAGCAAAGTTTTAGAAGGGTGATCTATTATACAGTGTGGCATGTGCTACTCTGTGAACCAGACTCCTACAGATTTGGTGAACTGTTCATCTGAATTCTTTAACGAACTAATCTGCTTCAGAGATGGTGATTAGACTATAATCCAGCCGTTACTTCTTTCTGCTCAGCATCGTCCTCCCGAGCACTTGCTGAAATCCTAGTGATGCAGGTCATCAGCCTACAACGACGTCCTCCGTTGGATGACAATTAGAAGAAACTCTAGCAGAGGAAGAATGTGGATTAAGACTATCACGTTCAGAGGGAGAACTAGTTTTATCATCCATCTGCAATGTGGCATGGCAACCATTTCCAATTTCTGAATCAAAGAGAACCTCTTGTCCATTGTGAACCGAAGCAAGCTCTTGTCCATCGTGAACCGAAGCAATCTCTTGTCCATCATGAACCGAAGCAATCTCTTGTCCATCATGAACCGAAGCAATCTCTTGCGGGTTACTCGAGCTGATTATGTCTGTCTGATTTACATGCACGTCATGAGTACACTTGAGTTTGTCATTGGGAGTACCAACTTCTGCAGTCTCCTGGCATTCAAAATTTGCAGCAACTTTGGAGCATTCCAGGCTAGAATTTTGATCAATTGCTGAGTTTCCATCCAATTGTCCATTTAGTTCAGACGTCCGTTCTTCAAGGTCTGAAATGGTAGAACCAAGAGAGGTAGTTTGATATTGGCCAGCCACTTCAGCTTCCTCATATGTAAGGCACGTAGAGTACAATGAGTTCTCAAAATTTTGGTTTCTTTCCTCCAAATTATTATCAATAAACTCCGCATTATGAGCTTCGAGATTGTTAGTAGGATTATCTAGATCATCATTCAAGAACTTATCATTTGGTTCAACACTGGATTCAACTACTGCAGGATCACCAGAAGTCCCAAATCCATCATTTGCAGTGCGCTCGATACACGAATTTGAACAAGGCCCTTGAGAATGACTCTCTTCAGGAGATGTTGCAACGACCGCCAACTTTTGTTGTTCTGCAAGTTGAGGGGACTCAGAATCTACAAGAAGGAAAAAATAAGTCATATGTAGCCCCACCAAGAATAAGATGTGTGCACAATGAGCATTAATCCCAAATAGCTAACCAACTGCAACAGGTGTACATTCCATCGGAAGCTGATCCTTCAATAATGCTTTCTGCAACATTTCTACACCGGGAAAGACCAACAAACTCATTCTCCTCATCCTTTGCTTGCTAGCTTCTTCAAGGGGCTTGAAACCAAAGACAGAAGTCCATGTCCCTTGTAGTTCAGATATTGCGGGAATGATCAACTTCTCAACATTTAGAGAAGCCAAGGCCTGCCAGAGAGGGATAACAGAAGAAAAACAGACCGGTAATCAGTAAATCAAATAGCACAACGATGCAAATTTTAGATAAACTTAATACAAGTCAGCCAGGACCCAAAAAAGTCAGATATCTATTAATACACATATTTGCATGTTGACTTTAGCACAATACTAAGTTCCTTCTCTCTAAAATTACCAAACGTCGTCAAGCCTCCGCAGAAGGAGAAGAAACTACTAACACAAGGAAACATTTACATTCGACTATGACAGATTAAATGAGTAGAATATAAGTTACTGTGGGCAACGGGTGTAGTGAACTTGAGAATTCTTGATCAAGATGGCAAGTCAATATACAAGATCCTTCACCTATATGACCCAACTCCATATATTTAAATGCTTTCAATATTCACCAAGTTCTATCCTAACACAGCTTGGAATTCGGAAAACTGGCTACTGATTTTGACTCATGGGCACTTAGCTAAATCTAAGTGCTATGTACTGCTATGCCACTCTGCCTACTCTGTGTATACACGATAACATGACGATACAATACGACATAGATTATGACCTACCGATTCAATCACGTTAAGAAAACGACGGCACATTCCTTGGCGCCTATGCATATAACGAGTTCCAACGAATGGCATCTCCGCTAATTCATTTCCATGGATCCTATTTTCATCATTCAGGAGAGAATTTCAATGTTAGTGTTTAATAAATTCATACGAGTAAATTTAATAAAAATGACAAAAAAAAAAAAAAAAAAAAAAAAAAAAAAAAAAGAAAAAAGAGAGAATTATCCCCTTCCATAACTAAAAACATGTATTGTAAATGAGGAGTTCATATTATTCCATACAACTTTTGACAGGTGTCAGCCTTTTTGATAGGATCCAAAATAAAACTCCACAGCCACCGAATAGTTAACAAGACTAGCAAACCTGAAACTAAGGGCTAATTTATTAAGCTATGCAACTTAGGAACAGCAAGGAGTAAAAGAAAGGTTAAACTATTAACAAAATTAAGTAAGCTTTGTTAATGCCAAGCTTTCAAAATGGGTCTGAAAAAAAAAAATATATATATATATATATACACTCAATCATGTAGCACATACAAAATAATAAAAGTCGTTGCATGATTAATAAAGAGATTGCAATATTCTATAGAACAGTGGGAGCTACGTATACACAACATCCAAGGCATTGGACAAAGCCTAGCCTTTGGGTAGAAAAATACCCAAATCCAAATAAAATAGGTTGGGTAAAACAAATGAGGGTGAGTGATTTTGCATTCTTCCTTTATCCATTTGAAGGGATTACTAATAACAGGTGGTTTGCATGAAATATGGTTGGAGAGGCCCTGGCAATTAGTTCTATAAACTTTGCATAAGGGCACGGCCAAAGAATTTCATAATCAATAGGTTAGGAAAGAAAATCATTTACCCTAGAATAAATCCAAAGGAGCTTCAATAAACTTCCCCTTCATTTTTGGTTCTCATAAGAACTTGTGAGGCTTATTCAGCTGGTTAGAGATCCCATTTGACCTTAAAATTATGCTTCAAGCAAAAATATGTCCTATGAACAGAATATTACAACTGTGTTTTGGACAATTCCTGGTGGTTTACTTCAATGACATCTTCATATGATAAATAAAGGCCGGACTCACATAGTGGAAATCCAAGAGAAATACCAATAACCCAACAAAAAAAAAAAAAAAAAAAAAAAAAAAAAAAAAAAAAAAAAAANACAAAACGAAAACAAAGAAGCTTATCTAAGTCTAAAGAAATTCATTTTTTCAGCAAACAAACTTAACTCCATATGCCTTTATGTAGGGAGAGCTGCCATTCAAGTGGAATATAAAGTATCGGTATCAGAGACTAGACAACCCCAAAAACCACAAAAGATTTCAGAACTTCCAGGCCAGTTACACTGAACCAAGGTTCCATAAATAAAATATATATAAAAAAAAATAGTATCATTGTCAAAATGTTAACAGATTCCCTTAGGGAAAGACAATTCAATGTGAGAAACAACAGCAGGAGAGTTTGATCATTTGAAAGAAGATTTGAGTTAGGCACCTATTTTAAATTTGTACTGCAAGCGTTTGCATATCCAACATGCTTAAAGAAGTTTAACCAACAAAACATTCAGAATAACGTCAAGTCGCCAATGGTGTGTTTGTGCAAGAATGCCTTGAAGAACTTGGAGCACCTGCTTTGGAGATGTAGCTTTGTTTTCTCAATTTGGGATGCATTTTTGGGGCCTTTTCATGCGTCCTTAGTCTGTAATTGTTCTTGTTATGCAATGGCTAAGGAGGTGCTACTTTAGCCCCGTTCAAAGGAGGGGAGTTTCATAGAGATCAGGTTTTTTAGTCATGTTATGGAACATTTGGCTCGAGATGAATAAGAGGACATTTAGGAGGAGAAGAGACTATGGGGGAGGTTTGGTCAGCTATATTAGTACCTCCCTTTGAATCTCACTAATTATCCTTTGTTTCTTGTTTTTAACCGCTGGAGCTTTTTTCTCTAGTTGTTATGCTTTGTTTGGCATTTCACCGTGTTCATTTTTGTTGAGTATAAAAAATTAATAAGAAGGTTTTGATAGTCCACAGATACTACTACAAAGGAAAGTTGCTTCAAATCAAAATGTACACTCAAATAGTATAAGTTAAATACTCAGAAAACACAATACGATATTTTACAAGCTATCCAAACTCATTCTCCAAGTAAGATAAATTCAATAGAGTTTGCCATGAAAAACAAGACGCATACCTTAAAGATGCAGCACAGATAATCTCATCATCCTTTTCAAGAATTGCAGTGTAAAAGCCACTAAAGTTCAGGCGAGTAAAATTTGACCTGGAAAAGTAATTTAGCGCTTTTAAGTACACGTGCGTTGCTTCGATTGATTAAGTAAATGGTACGGAAGACACAGAAATTGAAGGACATTGAAGTTATTCAGAAGCTAAAGTGCATGTCCAAGACAGCTACAGGTGTTATTGGACTTAAGGTTAGTTGACATGCCATTCTTAATGATTTTGACGCCAGTTATTTTGCCACATTTCACCATATTTATATCCGGGCATGTCATAGAGAATAAGAAAAAATGGCAACTTATCTGATGAAGGATAGATGTCTTAAGCTAACAAAATTAAGATGCAATGAGGTTACCTGATTTTTCAATGGTAGTGGAACAAATGACTGTGTACCATCATAAAACAGGAGAAGAAGAAGAAACTAAGACAACAATGAGCTAGTAAGCTAAAAAGATGAAAAATATAATAACAGAATTATTACATCCATCTTCCTTTTCAAAACTAAAGCTGCCATTTCCATTTGAACATCAACGTGAAGAAATGCCAATGCACAACCTTGGTTCCCATTTTAAACATCAGCTTAGAATTTAGACGTGCTGCAAATAAAAGCATCATTGACCAACATGCAGCTTGCCCAGAAGTATCCAACTGGTTTACACTAACTCAAAAAAAAGAGCAAAGCCACATTCCCATCAGGATAGTCCCCTTCTACTCCCGCAATTCACTAGACTAGTGGCAAGAAAGAAACAGACGCATTTTTTGAGGACTAGAGCACTCCCGACCAACTCATGGATGATGTCAAGTACTTTACGGCTTTGTGGGCTCTCAAATCAGAAGTACTTTGTATCTGTCCCTTTTCTTACTTCTAATCAACTGGCGAGCACTTACATAAGCTCCCCTACTTGTATTCATCTTCACATCAATGCATTACCCAGTTTCTTATAATATACCTATCATTTTAAGCACCTAACTACTAAATTTTGAAAAGCTAAAATGTAATATTAAGTTACCACTCAACTAGAATTGTACATTCACTAGTCATGGGACCAGCAACTCCTCTGAGAATAAACTTGTAAAGAAAGAGAGAAAACAAGTTCATGGACAGTCGTCATTCTAATAAATTGGTATTTGCTACATAAATTGCATATACAGAAACCAAGTAATGGATGAAAATGTGTATATTTTAATATCTTATAACCTCATGAACTAGCTGCTGAGGGAAATATTCAACAGAGGTAATTAAAAAAGTAGTGCATATTTGTATGCAGACAAAAGAAAAAACAAGTAATTAGTAATTCAAATTCAAAAGATACTTACCCACAATTATAGAGAATGTTATGAATCAAATTGATGCCACTTCTTTGGTCAATGATAGGTAAAAAGCACTCATCCATAACAAACAAAGCAACTGCAAGCTTGGAATTACATTGAACCTTCTGAGCTACTTCACTGCAGAGACTAACATCTGAGCCAACATCACTTCTACGAATAAGAGTCCATGAGAATCCGTCTTCCATATCCTGCTTAACCCCAAGAAGCTTTTGTAGCCCTTCATGTAACTGAACAACATCATATAGTTCAACTGAGTATGTGAAATTACCATCAGGTCTAGAAAAAAATGTTTGGGGAAACTAAAAGGGGAGTTTTTTTTTCTTTTTCTTTTTCTTTTTTTAATTTGAAAGGAAAGAAGTCAGACAAAATAAAATAAAATAAAATCATTCATGGAGAAAAGAAATAAGCCATTTTACATGACCAGGAACCTTAGCTTTGTTCCAATTTGAGGAAAATACAGCCATTTCAAAGTATCATTAACTTAAAGCTGAAGAACTGCGGCATACTTTACTCAAATTAAGAATACCAGAGGTTTTTCAGCATCATGATGTCAGGGATAAACAACCGAACTATGAACTCATTAAAAATGTTAAATACTTCCAAGTCTGGTTATTATAACGACTGAAATATTACCATTTGACATTCCTTCCCACAAAACAATGGGTTATTCACATCATCGCCAGAAGCATCATTTGTCTGAACACATACGGGATGATCTGCAAAAAATGATTACTTATTAACCATTCAGTTTACCTTCATCAGAATACAAATTAAACAAATTCAATGAATCGTTAAAATAATGATTATTTGATGTTATCTTACTGTGTCAAGTATAGCATTGGTGTAAGAAAACGGTAATATAACAATATAAGCATTGCAAAATTATAAAAGTGAGGTAGCCACAGTTCTACAGGCAAAAGATGTGTTAGATTCATTACATTTTTCCTCACAGAGATGGCATTTACATAACAGAGCTGCATCTGCTTCATGATCATCATCCCTTGTATGTAAACCAGTTGAGACTTGTCCACATGATTTGCATGAACAATACAAACAGTGCCAGTGACCAGAAGGAAACTTCTGCAATAAACAAAACATTAGAAACTCCGAAAAATAATTCAAATGCCAATTAATAATGACAACAATATTCATGTCCCAGAAAGATCTGGAGACTTTAACTAAATAATCCCTCATAATTTAATGCAAAGTGCCAGACTGAAAATTCATCCAGACCTCCAGATACATTGATTTATGCAGAAAGGATTTAACTTGGTTCATTGACAGGAGTACCTTAACATCCTGAATGCTGACACATTAATTAATAGTTAAATAGTACGACCAAAAAAATGTTTCAACTTAAGGAGAGTTAGGTAACCAAGAGGAAGGGCATGACCTCAAAAGGATAACTTGATTGCATTTGGATGTAACTCACACACACCAATATTATGGTGAACACTTACCTTAATATCCAAGCAACTTTGATGAAACGTAGATGGACAACTATCACAACAAATCAAGTCTCCCCCATCTCCACAAATTCCACAAGTATCATCATTTGGATCTTCGATATCAACGTCTACAAAATTATACCCTTTACATTGTGGTTCATTTTGTTTATTCCATGATTCCAACAAGCATTGGAGGAGGGAAGAACCAGTCTGTACACATATATTTTCAAGCGGCTGACCAAGTTTGCTTCCTGAATGCATTTCAAATTTCGAAACTGTAATAACTTCATCACAGCAGTTACAATGAATTCCATCTCTTGTAAGTCTACCCTCAAGCTTTACCTGTGTCTTTCTTTTGTTCATGTACCGCACCTTCTCATCAACTGACAAAACCCCCAAATCTATCATCCAAGCAAGTAGTGTCCGCTTCCCATTATAAAGTAAATACCCATCATTGCATGAATTGGCGCTTTCCTCTGTATTTCTGACCAACAAAGCACATCGCTTCCTATTTTTTGTCCGGAATGAACTAGGGAACTCCTTTTCTAGGTTATGATCTAAACTATTGAGCTCATGATGCGAAGTATCTTTTTTCCTTTTCCTTTTCATTGACTTAGAAACTGGACTCCTTGTCCTTTCCGTTTCAATGAACCCTCTCATTTTGAGTTTTCCACTTCTCTTTTGCTTCTTCAATTCTCTGTTCCTACTTGCTCTAGTAACCCTTGTTAGTGTCATGATTTCTTCCTCTGGTATTGGAGTAAATATAAAACCAGTCTTATAAACTTTAGAATCACCGTCACCTACTTCATAATGCTTTTTAAGCACATTATATGCCAAGGTTATTGACCAGTGAGTTCGTCCCTCTGGACTTACATAAACTGCATCGTTGTACTCTCGATTAAATCTAGGCCTATACTCAATTGTCCAACCAGCAGTTTTTAATATTTCAGTAATCCTCTCTCTCAATAAATTTTTTACTGTAGATTTACTGCAGTCATCTACCTTGATCTTGGAATTTTCTCCTTTCTTCACTTCATTAGCTCCCTCTGGCTCCAATTCCTGAGATAAATATTTTTCAGTTTTCACGTAATTCCGCATCCTGTTTCTCAACTTCATGCTTAATTTTCTTGCCAACCTGACCTTTCTTCCCTCATGCTCAACCTTCAGGGCTTCATAGCTTTGTTGCACCTTGGGTGGTCTTCCACGCCTAGATTTCAAGGTATTCAATCCACCGGATAATGGATTATAACTTTCCTTTTCAGTCGTGGGTGGTCTTCCACGCCTAGGTTTCAAGGCGTTCAATCCACCAGACAATGGATTATCATTTTCCTTTTCAGTCTTGGGTGGTCTTCCACGCCTAGGTTTCAAGGTATTCAATCCACTAGACAAAAGACTATCGTTTTCCTTTTCAGTCTTGGGTGGTCTTCCACGCTTCTTTTTCGACTTATTCTCCGACCCACAGACAAATTGATGGTTGTTTTCACTCTCCAACTTGGGTGGTCTTCCAGGCTTTCGTTTCAACTTCTTCCTAGGGCTAACAACTACTTCCTCCGCTTCCTTTTCCACCTTTGGTGGTCTTCCACGCCTTCTTTGTACCTTCTGATCCCCAGAGAACAATTCATTATCACTTTCCTCCAACTTCACTAATTTCTTGCCATATCTACTGCTCCTACAATTCTGCACTGCCATAGTACTGTTATTCTCTTCACTATCAGCTACACTACTGCACTCTATCGTTACTGCAAAACTCGACCGCAAAACTCGATCACTACCCCTTAGTTTATCAGCCATAAGTTTTCTTCTCACGTTCTCCACTACCTTTGTACTTTCATCATCCACCTTCCTCCTTTTACTACTATTTTCCACTTCAGCACTTTCCCCACTACCCTTGTAAACATCCACCATTACTTCCTCAACCCTCGCCTGACATCCCTTCTCGAATTCCATCTCCAACGACTCTCTCTCAGAATCACAGCTGATAGAAACCGACGGCAGATTTTCCTTACCATTTACATGAAGATTCCTCAACGCTGCTTCATTGCCCTCCTCATCCAAAACTCGATCAAAATCATAATCGTCCTCTTTCGCCTTCCCCAACAGCTTCTCAGCACTCAACTCCTCCTCCATACCCCAAGAACACCCACAATTCCAAAATGCTCAAACAGAACCCCCTGAACCTAACCAAATTCCCGCCACACAACAACGAACAACAACACAACCTCCACACTCCCACTCACCGCAGCCAAAACCACAGAAAGAAAAAAATGATTCAACCACAAATTAAAATATCACATTAGAAACAAAAGGAACAAAGAAATTGCTGAGAAAAACAAAAACCAGATTAAATCCCGGCCATGGCAACAGCGAAGAACATCCTTCCAATGCAGCAAATTCCAAGAAATCGCAGAATCGTAGGAGTTGAAGAACGATGTTGACTGGCGTGTGATTCGGTGACAAAACTCTGCATATTTGGGAATGAAAAATTGATTTTGTTATTTTGGGTTTAAAAAGGTGAAACAAAGAAGACGGGTTTAGTCTACAGAAAGAGGGTTAGAGTCGTTGGGTGGCTTTTCATTAAAATCAGCATAGAAGGGTAGGTTCGCAAGTAATTAATGGAGCTAAAGAGGGGTATAATCGTCATTTCCCTTTACAATTTCTAATTTTCCCTCCATAAAGTATTTCCAAATTAAATATATATGTATATACGTATACCCCCAACGAATTGGGGCAAGATAATCAATTAGGGCTTTGTTGGGGGGCCGATTTGCAATATCCCATTTTAAATTTAAATTTAATGATTATTTTCATTTTTAAATTTAGAGAAAAATATATATACTTTTTTTAAAAGAATAAAAATAAGTTTGGGAATCATTTCATTTTATTTAGAAATTATATTTAGTAATGATTCTGTTGGGTTGAAAAATTAATTTGTTAATAGTTACATAAACTTTTTTTTTTTTTAATTTTAAAGTAAATATCCAAAATTATAATTTTCATATCCTCTCCAATTTTTTATTTCAATTTAAAATGTCAATTAATAAAAAATTTGATGTGTTTTTTAAAAATTTATATTTAAGAAGCGTTTAGAATATTATATTATTTAACTTCCGTCAAACTAATTTTTCATTTTGAAGTAAAATTATCGATTATACTTCAATTTTGTGTAATCTTCGAGCTATGCATGCTATAACAAACTTAATAAAAAGATCGATATAATTCACAATTTCGTAACTGAATGGATTGAGCATCAATATTTTCAACTTGTTGATCAACTTACAAAACCGTTGTCGTCTAAGATATTTTTGTGATTTCGATACAAACTTCCCAACTTCACGTCCATTGTCTGTGTGCATATGCAATTGCTACCTATTTTGAGCCTTTCCTAAAATGAATCCTACATGTGAGATGTGAGATCGGGAACGCAATATTCCTTATAAGGGTGTGAAAATCTCTCCCAAGTAGATGTATTTTACAATCGCGAGGCTGACGGCGATACGTAACGGGCTAAAGCAGAAAATATCTTCTAGCGGTGGGCTTGGACTGTTACATGAGGGGCATGTGGCTTCAATATGTTATATCGAAGACTCTTTCTCAAGCAGATATGAGACATCTGGTATACAATGGGAGATCGGCTCTAAGAGTAAGTTATATTGTTTTATATCTTGTCCTTTCCACCCTCCCGAGTTGCATATTTGGGTCACGATCAGATCAACCAACGACTCGTAAATCATCACATCCTACGATTATAATCTATTGTGCGAGAACATCTTGGACTGCAAAACACACAAACTACATCCAAATCAATTTCTCAGCCTCAAAGCATAAAGGACATTCATAAGATTTATAAAACAATAAAAGGCAAACAGATTGAATACAAGAACCATGCCTTACTGATTCTGGATTTATATCTATTCATGGTGAGTGAGATGGGAGTGTTCTATCCAAGTCATGGTATCAGGGACAGACCACAGGCTCAACACCAAAAATGAGGCTCTAAGTAATGGTTAGAACAGCAAAGAATTAGGAAAATGATATATAAGCAGCAAGAACAATATGTATTGAGGCATGATCCAAGAACATACCAGCTCAAAGAAGATTTTAACAATGGAACGACCCAGTCTGGTTCTACAGGGAATGGCCATGGTATGCATAGGATTCCTGGCAAGAAGCCTCTAAGCTTCGTGATAGACCGTGCTCGGATTTGCCTACACATGCTTGCGAACCCATTAGTATACATGTCTACCTCATTGAACCAAGAATCTCGAATCTAACATGGAAACTAATAATAACGTTATGAGCAAAAGCCTATGTTGCAGAGGTTGAGGAAAGGGTATGATGGCAGTTTGCAACAGCCCGTCTAAACGGCCTGCAACATCTACAATCCTCCCCGTGATGCTAGCAAGTTGCAGCTGCAAAAGAGTAGGATTCAGTGAATTCGGAATTCAAGAGAGTAAAGAGAGGATAAGATTACAACCATGGGCAAAGAGGAAGGGACAGATGAAAGAAGAGGCGAGCAAACATTGTACATGTGAGATTCCACATTGGTTGGAGAGGGGAACGGAACATTCTTTATAAGGGTATGGAAACCTCTTTCTAACATATGCGTTTTAAAACCTTGAGGGGAAATACGGAAGGAAAAGCCCAAATAGGACAATATTTGCTAGTGGTGGGCTTGGGCCGTTACAAATGGTATCAGAGCCAGACACCGGGTGATGTGCCAGCGAGGAGGTTGAGCCCAGAAGAGGGGGTGGAGACACGAGGCGGTGTGCCAGCAAGGATGCTGGGCATCGAAGAGGAGTGGATTGGGGGGCCCACATGGATTGGAGAGGGGAACGAGTGCTAGCGAGAACGTTTGGCCATGGAGGGGAGTGGATTGTGAGATCCCACATTGATCGGAGAGGGGAACGAAACATTTTTTATCAGGGTGTGGAAACCTCTCCCTAGCAGACGCGTTCTATGGATGAGAATTTAAATGCAAATAGTACGAGAAAAATGAATTCATACAAAGAACATACCTGGATAGGCAAAACCCTTAAAAAAAACCAAGTTTCTTTAGTCCAGAAGCTGTGATATCCGGAGCAAGCTTCCTTTGTATCAAATACAATAAACCGACTCCATAATAGATACCACGGCGAAGCCACATTACCAAAAATCATTACATGAGCAAGCACCACTCTTAAAATGGTGGAACCTATGAACATCACGAATAACTATTTCCCGATCGGTGATACTCGATAAAAGCTTCATGACATCATGGCAATCTCCACAAATACGTAGATTTTTTAAGATACGAATTTTTTTCGTTGCGCTGGTATTTATAAGAGCAAAAGCAAGGGCCAATCTTTCACTGTGATATCGAAGGTATTCCCTTTTTTCAGTTTCTTCAACATTATGAAGCACGTATTCAGTTTTGGGCACATATCCTACGGCAGTAAGTTCTTTATCAAGCTCCTCTAGCTTTAGATGTATTTCCTGAATTTGTGGATGTGAACAATCATGAGACACGAACGTGTGAGCTTGACCGTTAGCCTCGACCCAGCTACACCCTGGCTCCTTTTTAACTCCTTTACTAGACATCAAAGTTCGAACTCTTTTGACATCGTCCCACTTTCCTTTGGTTGCAAAAATATTCGAGAGTAATATGTAATTAGTCTCCTTCTCCGGTTGAAGGTCAATGAGTTTGTTTCCAGCTTTCTCACCCAAAGCCAAATTGCCATGCATTTTACAAGCTCCAAGGACAGTCTCCCATATCAGTGCATGCTGTGATAGTTGCATTTTTTTAATGAAATCTTCGAGCTCGTCGAATTTTCCCACACGGCCTAGAATATCAACCATACAAGCACAGTGGTTCACGGTCGGAGAAATACCAAAATCTCTATACATAGAGTTGAAATGTTTTTTGCCCTCTTCGACTAAGCCTTGGTGACTGCATGCAGAAAGAATGCCTATGAAGGTGACCTCGTCGGTCGATGTGCCTTTGTCTAACATCATCTGAAACGCCTCGAGAGCTTTATTTCCTTGCCCGTTTTGTGAATATCCACATATAATGGTGTTCCATGCAACTGTATCTCGACAAATCAAAGCTTCGAATAACGTCTCAGCCTCTTCCATGCAACCACATTTTGCGTACATGTCGACAAGGGCACTACCAACAAACATATCACTTAAGTGTCCACTCTTAAAAGCCATGGAATGTAGTTGTTGTCCACCTTCTAGAGAAGCAAGAGACGAGCAACCACTCAAACAGCCAGCAAGCGTGAACTCATTCGGCTTCACACCTTCCTGTTGCATCTGCCTGAAATAACTAAGAGCCTTTTCCCCCTGGTTCGTCTGTGCATGACTCGTAATGATAACTGTCCAAGTAAAAAGATCTCTAGAACTTAACCTGTTGAAAGCTACATCAGCATCTTCCATGCACATACACTTGGCGTACATGTCAATCAGAGCTGTTTGAACAAAATCGTTATCATCCAGATCATTTTTAATTATATGGGTATGTACTTGCCTCCCAAAGTGCACATCTAAAAGACAAGAACACGATCTTAAAATACCGATAAAAGTATACATGTTTGGTATAAAACCGTCCTCTAACAGGTGACCAAAGATAGTAAGTGAACGATCGTACATTCCAGAGTCATGAAATCCAGATAAATATGTATTCCACGAAACCAAATCTCGTTCGATCATCGATTCAAACAACCTTGCACCCTCATTCACACATCCACTTTTCATGTACATTGTGACTAATGCATTGTTGATTGAAATATCAGTTTCAAATCCATATTTCCAAACACAAGCATGAATGCTTCGGCCATATCGATAGTCTTCCATATTTGTAGCGGCACTTACGAGGCTGCAAATAGTATAATGGTTTGGTCTAGTACTACTCGATCTCATTAAGTGGAATAACTTAATTGATTCGTCGCTTTGTCCTTGCTGATCAAGGCATGTAATCATGGCACTCCAAACAACTATATCAGGCTTTTTAATCTTTTTGAAAACTTCTAATGCATCAATTGCCATCCCACACTTCGAGTACGTATCGACCAAACCACAACCTAAGAATTCATCGCCTTCATACCCATATTTGATAATCAGGGAATGGATTACCTGCCCCTGTCGTAAATTTTTTGAGTTTGCACAACCCTTTAGTACCGTAGTTAACGTGAACTTGCTAGACTTCACATCTGATTCCATCATACAACAAAATAACTTCAAGACTCCAACCCCATCGCCCGCTTGAGCGTAACCATTGAGTAGCACATTCCATGTCACTTCATTTTGCTCAGGCATACCAAAGAACGTTCTAGACGCAAGTTCCATCTCTCCACATTTAGAATAAAGGTCAACAAGTGCAGATCCAACAAACAAATCTAGTAATAATCCAAGTTTAAAAGCTTGAGCATGCATCTGTTTTCCAAGATCTAAGGCCATACACAAAGAACATGCTTTTAATCCAGTAGCTAGAGTGAACTCATTGGGCATGATTCCTTCATTTTGCATCTCCTGAAATAAATAAATACTATCATTAACAAATCCTTCCGCTACAAGGCCTTGAATTAACGCCGTCCAAGAAACAACATCACGATCAGGCATTTTAGCTAGCACTAACCGAGCATATGTAGAGTACCTACACTTCGCATATACATTCACCAACGAAACCCACAAATGGGAATCTGGATTAATCACTTCCTTGATGACAAGCCCATGGATCGCTTTTGCAGCACCTACAGATCGATTTGATGCACATTCATGCAACACCCATGAATAATATTTCAACTTCTCCTTGCTACTCAAGCATACTCGATTTTCCATAACATCTTCTGTCTTTTGGTGTTCCAAGCTATATCTATGTGGGACATTCTGTACTCTATTCTTAAATTTATGACCAAATTGATCTTTTGACATTGAAATTCCAATAGAAACAGAAGGGTACCTGGGCTTTGGTGGTATTTTGAAACTACTCCATCGAATCGGAAAAAAGGAAGACCTAGTAGTAATTTGAAACTTGTTTGGGCATTGAGAGGAACTATGTAACCAACTAGATATCAACAGATTTTGGAACCCAAGAGGAGTAGCATGAATTCTCATCGCAATGAAGTTCTGTTCCATCAATTCAGACCAAAAGCATTATTCCTACAGTAAAACTATATTCAGTAATACATCAAATTAAAGAAGAACAAAAACATTTGGAACTAATTTCATTTTAGGGTTCTATCATAAAGAACACCTTTCACCTTGTATAAACAGACTTCAGGGAAGAATTAGAAGATTACCTTCTCTGTTATAACTCCAGAAACCAAATAAGGGGAAGTGACATCTAAACCAGAGTTGTTCCAGAACAGAGAAACCAGATGCAGCCACTTCCTCCTCGATACCTCCACGAGAGCTCAAAAACTCTTTGGGAGATTTTTTCTCTACAATGAAGAAATTGTTAAGTTGTAAAAGTGATAAACAATGAAGATTTAACCAAATAAATGGAAGGGATGACAGATTGAAGCTAGAAATTGCGAGAATCAGTAGAACACAATCAAAGAAATTAATATTTTAAAACATTAAGCTTACCAGGCGATGAAAGCTTGAGAAGTGAAGGTGGAAAGGTGGAAAGGTGGTATTAACTATTAATTTGAAAGTTTAATAATAAAAATAAAATTTTAAGGTTATTAAAGAACATGTTCTTAAGATTATGGTTTTAATCACTGAGCCTAAGAAATTCTCACCCAGACGAAACTCCGAATGGAAGCGAGAGAGATGAACGGAGCCGTCGCCGGCGTATGAGAGAGAGGAGGAGGTAGCTCGTAAGGACGGCGGCGGTCCGCGGGAAGAAAACTGGAGGCGGGCGGCGGAAGAAGTTTAATTCGTGGGCGCGGGAGGCTATGAACTCCAGTATTTTGGAAACCTCAAACGTGCTTGCTAAGTATTAAAGTGGGCTTGTTAAACAGCCCATTAATGGAATTTGGGCCCAAATAGCCCAACCCACCTATTTGTTTTGGTGAACACAAAATTTTATTATTTAAATTTTTTAAAATAATATCTAATATAATTTTAATTTTATAGACAAAAAAAAAATAATAATAAATAAATCCTACTTGGGCCTATGGGTTCCTGTGAAATCAGTCGAACGATCGAGTCGATTATTTAATAGATCTATGAAATTCATCATGTGTTCATCCTTCCCGTACTGATGATGAGCTTTATGCATGTTTCTTTAGTCTTTGCTTGTTTTTGTTTATCGTTGAAACGTGCAAAGTTGCACGAGTCAAATAGACCGTCTTGATTACTCCATATGGCATAGCTGATACGTGATATCCGATTAGATATGACAAAATTCCAAACAAAACCCGAAAGAGGAAATAATTTCGAGAAACAAAAAATGTAAAAGGAATAATAAAATAAAATAAGAAATATTATTAATTGAAGAAATTGAATGGCACATGATATGTTGAAGTGAGATAGAGGAGTTGGAGCTTTCATTCACATGGCATAGCCACATGTGATATGAGCTGTGTTTGTTTGTGTGTGGGGTTTTATTAAGGAAGGAGTGCTGAGAGATTGAAGGAAGGAGTGCTGAGANCTTTGATTGAACGTATTTACAAACGCTAATATCTATCCAGGTATGAGATATCTGTTACACGATGCGAAACCCAAGCTCACCACTAGCAGATATTGTGAGTTTTCACTTGTTACGTATCGTCGTCAGCCATACGATTTTAAAACGCGTCTACTAGGAAGAGTCTTTCACACCCTTATAAGAAATGTTTTGTTCCCCACTTCAACCCATGTGAGATCTTTAGACACACTGTGGTGTGCCAGCGAGAACGCTGGCCCCAAGACGGTAGATTGTGAGATCCCACATCGGTTTGAGAGGGGAACGAAACATTTCTCATAAGGGTGTGGAAGCCTCTCCCTAATAGACGCGTTTTAAAATTGTCAGGCTAACGACAATACATAACGGGTGAAAGCTGACAATATCTGCTAGCGATAGGCTTGAACTATATCTATGTTCTTCCAATTCTCTTGAATTGGGTTCTCGAGTGTCTAGGATCGGTTCAGAAATGTTGGACGGTATTTGTTTTGTTATAATAGGAACAATAATAGTAAAAGATTATTTATTATTGAAAAAGAGAGTGTTGCTTGAATTGGAAGAAAATGGGGATGTTCATGAATGTGAATGATGGAAAAACTTTCTTGAATTTCAAGTGTGTTCATAACTTTATGAGAGATGTTGTTAAAAGATTCAACAATTCCCAAAATTAATTTTTTTTAATTTTTTTCTTCATAATTTTTTTAAAAAATGATCGGTATATCGAGAGTGAGTTAAACCAATTCATTCTTGTGTTGCCTACGGCCAAGCGACGTATGCTCGAGCCTCTGACCCCGGTCCAAGAAGAAAGTTTTAGAAAACCGGAGCAGACAGATTTTGAAAGCAAGATTTGAGACAATAAAATTTGTGTTATATGTGATGCAAGCAAAAAGGCAACAACAACGGCTTACAGCATATAACTATCGAGTAGGGAGAAATGGTATCATAGCCAAGTTCGGCTCTTAGAGAGGTATTACGCAAAAATCTACGAACCAAAATTTTAAATTATAAATTTAGTATTTGAAAGTTTCAGTCTCTATTTAAATAGATCACTGAATTTTTCGATTTTGTGATGAATAGGTCACTAATTTATTTGATATTTTATTAAAAAATTCGTAAATTTATAAAATACAAAATTTAATTTTCTTTTAAAAAAAATTGAATAGGTGAAGAATTTACTGTCATGAAGTTGAAAATTAAAAATAAAATGTTTAATTTTTAAGTTTATGACAAAGTACGCTTAAAGAATTATTACACTGTTGTCCCTCAAAGACATAGGTCGCTCAGTATGTGATTTGATTTCAAAATTTAATGTTCATCAATTATGGTCGGAAATATGTCTCCTTCGTGTTTCGAGTAGCCATATGTAGATTTGTTTTCTTATGTTTTAGCCATGAAATCGTGACTCGAGCAATCAATCCAGCCAAATCCAACCTTATTTATTATGTTATATTAATAAATAAAATCTCATAGAGTTCAGATGTCAATTATTTACAGGTCACAATACATTACTAACATCGGTTACAAACATTAAATATTCTTAATTTTTTTAAAAAAAGTAGGGTTAGATTTTAACCCTATTTTCGGGTTAGTTCAATTGATCCGACTAAAAAAATATCAACACATAAATTGAACTGGACTTTCGATATTTTAAAAATCTAACTAACTCAATCCAAAATTTTAATGAATCACGTCTAGTCGCATTGATACATGACCAAGTTCTATCATACAACGGAATTTAATGAGGCAAGCTAATTAGGTGGAGTCGCCCCCACTAGTGGCTTAGACTTGGCTCATTCAAGGACCACCAGACATGGGACTTACCATGCTGACTTATGTTGCCCATTTCATTTATTTTATCTCTCAACAACTCATTAAAAAAAATATATAAATAAATATATATATATATATATATATATATATATATATATATATATATATATATATTTATTTATTTATTTATATAGTCACTAATTAATTTTTAAAATTTAAAAAAATGGACAAAAAGTCAATTATGTTTTTTTTTTTTTTTTTTTTTTTTTTTTTTTTTTTTTTTTTTTTTTATNTTTTTTTTTTGGGAAACCATAGAAATCACTACATCTAATGGCATATTATTAAAACTTCAAATGGTGGGAAAATGATTTTTTTAAAATATTCTAAATTATTTATTTTCCAAAATAAAAATAATAAGTAAAAAAAATATATGGATATTATTTAGGTCGAGTGGAAAAGAATGTAGAGGAAGATTTTCAAGAGTAGTCTACCTGTAATGCACTCGAAACAGATACATTTGAGTGATGCTTAATTACAAAAATACCATCGAACCATGCACACAATATCAAGAACCACGACCAACCATACACACAATATCAAGAACCACGACCATCTGCAATTATATGGGTTAGGTTATGTAGCCTGCTGATTATTTATAACCTAGCCAACTGTTATAGATAGTAAAGCTATACTAAAGTGGTAAATAGCGTGAATTGTCATAAATAGTAAATAAGTATATGTATATTAGAAAGTTATATTATATGGTAGATGGTTATATTTGGTAAAGCTATATATAGTAAAGTAAATCATATAGTACTGGCTATATTCTCTGCATTGTCTGAGTGTACAAATCCTTCAGCCAATGTTCTTCTCTGCATTGTTTGTTAGTGTACATGTTCTTCTCTGCATTGTCTGTTAGTGTACATATTTGTAGTCATCAATACAAATCCTTTAGCCAATATTCTGTTGCATTGTCTCTATCATGTTCTTTGTGTTCATCTAGAACGAGTGTGTGCCGTTGTTATGCGATCCTAATAATATGATATTATCACTTTGAGTATATAATGTCATGACTTTGCCTTCGTAGCAATAAAGATGTATTCCTTACTTATAAACTCATGATCATTTTCTTAATTAGCCGACAGACTCTCTACCAATAATTCTCAACGTACAGTTTTTTTTTTTATAAATTATTGGATAATAAAACTTTAGATTTAAATACAAACATGTTTAGGTAACAGATAAATATTTTTTTTTTTTCTATTCATTCGTCTGTTCTTCGTTTAATGGTCGCGATGAAGATAGAAAATGTCAGAATTATTTGTATATATATATATATGGAAAGAAATAGTAATTTATGAGTTGTTAGGCACGCTTTGAAGCAGTGATTTTGAAGGTTTGAAATTTCATGTGTTAATGTCAGTAAAAGAATGCCCATAATCATTCCATTAATTATTCTCTTAATCCCCAAAAATAATAATAATTAATAAATAAATAATAAATTCATTCCATTTGCCTTTCACTTCGTATAAATCTGTGTTTTACCCCCAAATTCCCAATTTCGTACTCTCTTTCTCTCATGGCGGAAACCCCAAATCAGATTGTCTTCATCAATTTCAGTTGATTTCATCTCCGATTTGATCACGAAGTGTGTGTGCATTTTGAATAATCGAAGGATTTTTTGCTATTATGAAGGATTTTCCTTCTTGTTTCGGCGAAAATGGCGTCCAAATTGCGGATTCTTCGTCGTCTTCTTCTTCGTCGTCTTCGAGTATCAGTAAAGCTGCTCAAAACCTAGTCACATGCGTCTACCAGTGCAAGTTACGCGGCCGATTGAGCTTCATCGTTCTAACATGGACCAAGCATTTGATGGGACAAGGTCTCTCGCTTCAAATCGAAAACTCTGCTAATCAATGCCTCTGTAAGGTAGAAATTAAGCCGTGGCTGTTCTCCAAAAAGAGAGGATCGAAGATCGTTGACGTTGATTTCAATAAAATGGAGATATACTGGGATTTAACAAGCGCTAAATTCGGCTGCGGACCGGAGCCGGAGGAAGGATTCTTCGTTGCTGTGGTGTTCGATCGAGAGCTCGTATTTCTCGTCGGTGATTTACCGACGGAAGCTTCGAAGAAGATCACCGGCGTCTCCACTACCACGGCCACGGCGGCGGTGTTTGTGGCGAGGAGAGAGCACGTGTTTGGGAAGAAATCGTACTACGCGAAGGCTCAATTCAGCGAGAAAGGAGAAACGCACAATCTGTGGATCGAATGCGATACTAGTGGAGGATTGAAGGAACCGAGTTTGGTGATTCGAATCGACAGCAAGACGGCGATGCAGATCAAGAGGCTGAAATGGAAGTTCAGAGGTAATCATACAATTGTGGTGGACGGAATTCCGGTGCAGGTGATGTGGGATGTTCATAATTGGCTCTTTGGAAGCTCCGCCATGAGTAGTGCTGTGTTCATGTTTCAAACGCATAAGAGCAGTGGAAGCCATAGCCAATCCAGTTTTGATTCTTCTTCTTCTTCTACTACTTCTTCTTACTGTCAACAGAGTAAAGATTCGAAGTTGCAGGGTTTGGATTTCTCCTTGATGTTATATGCTTGGAAGAACGAATGAATAGATAAAATAGTTTTTTTTTTCTTTTTTAAAATTCATGGAGAATCAAAATCACTATTAAATTAAGAAAATTAAACAAAGCGTTAATTTTTTCTTATAAAGATTCGAACCAACCTCAATTACTATTGACTTGTGCTTAATTTAGCTTTAATTTTTCTTTCTTTTGGAGTTCAAAAGGTATTTTATTTTATTTTATTTATTTTTCGACACATGATATAGAAATCTACCTTTGCCTTTGTTCTCATTTGTTTATCAATTGCACAACATCCTAAGCTACATTCCACTTTTTCTTTTTTCTCGTGGGATCTCAAATCGTTGATAAATAAGTTTTGTTGGATCAAATAAATTCTATTCTAATATAGAAAATGAGTGTGATACATAACTGAAAGGAATAGATTTTGAGCGAGCGGGCGCTTTACTTCTCCAAAAAAAGATGCGCCGGTTAGACGGACCAAAAGATGTAAAGAACACAGAGCGTGAAGTGCAAGAACAATCACTCATTCTTAAGACATAAAAAAACGAGCAAAAAAGAGAGAGAAGCTCTGCGTTCTTAATTTTCCTGTAGTTGGATTCTCCAAAGTACACTCGTTAAGCTAGAGTGATACATTACCGTTGACCTCCCTACAAAGAGAGAGCTCGATGAGGGTAGACCTTCACGTCAATTGGAGGGCTGTAATTCACCATTTGTTAGTGTGTGTGGAAGTCTCCAAAGAAAGAGCGGAAAAAAAACTCTGAACGTCTAGATTTGTTGTAAATCAACTCATCGGAGCCATACCCTACTAATCTAGGGGCACCCGTGCTCTACCAAAACCCGAACCGAGGAGACATCAAGAATCATTTTTTCTTATCAGGCTCACCTAAAAGTTCAAACAAACTTAAAGACCACATGCTAAAGCATCTACATAATTGTGATACATAAAGTGTGCTTTACCATTCCCAGTTTGTAATTTTCTCTAAAAAAGCACAAACGATGCCAAAGAAGAGAATTGCTATGTCTGATGTTGAGCTAAGAATTATTGAAAACTATTTTACTATCTCTAGTGAAAACTCATTCCATTTCCTCACCAAATATAATCAGATTCCCAGTTCCACATTTAAGAATACAATTACTCTATGTTAAGGGATCAATTGTCACAGGAAAAAAGATAACGACACTCCGTACCTGCGTTCATATATACAACTGCCAGAGAAATCGATTCACAATGCCTGGTTGCACCGTATCCGTAGAAAACATTATTCAGAAATCATTGCAGATTGTACAGCTTCTCCTCAGGTCTTGTTTCCTTAACTTGCCTCTGGTTAACGATGTAAAGATGTCGAACGATCAGCGTGTCATGAATCTTGAACCCACACCCTCACTGATCTATCCCCATCAAGTCCTGCAGATGCAATCTTGTTCTCAGTTGGGTGACAGGATACAGAAATGACAACATCAGTGTGGCCTTCAAGTTTCTGAATCATGGTTTTCTGCTGTAGATCCCATATGTACACACATTTATCCTCCGATCCACTGACGATGTATTTTCCATTCGTGACAGAAAACGTGGACACGATGCAATGGACTCTATTCACGTGTCCCGTATATATCTTCAAAAACTTCCCAGCTGAGTAGTTCCATAGCTTCTGCAACCCCAAATACAAAATATAAGTTAAAAGAAGTGTGCATCACAAAAGCTATAAATTAATTGTGTCAACTACCGGTATAAAGCTGCAGTTAATCATGTGAATACAAAATCACAATTGCTACTTCTCTCCAACAAAATTCCGTAGTTTTTGATTACCAAGTTGGAAAGGACTAAATTTGATCTAGCCAACAGAACATTCTAAATAAAAAATTCTAAGTAGGTGAACTTAGTTGGTTTTTAGTCACCAAAACTAAATACTCGAGCTTGTTCTTCTTATACTTGAGAAAAAGCCAATCCTTCAGACATTATCATACTCGAGCAAGTTACTCGAGGTTGTTCTTCTATTCATTCATTTTATCTCAATGAAGGCTGACTTTCTCGTAAAAAAACCAGACAAGTTGGAGCTACATACTGCACATAGTTCATAGACTTGTAGCACAAATTAAGAAGACAAGAACTGGAAATCTTCAAATTGACTATAGACGATTACGCTAAATTTTGTGGAGTTGACAAGATCTATATATTCCAAAAATTGCCCATAAATTTTAATGTTCTTATATCCTGCAGACATAATATAATAAGCAGTTCGGAATAATTTCAGAATCTTAATAATTCAGGATTTTCAAATGTCCTGAAGCTCAATATCCTATGCTTTTAATCGATTGGAATGTAATCAAGGATACAACGGGATTAATCATTCCAAACTTTGTCTGTGCTAAGTTAAAACCCCTGATCCTGGAATGTCACCATATGACTCAACTGGTTTAAGAAACCACACCACAATACATATTTAATCAATCCTCATCTAAATTTCGTTAAGTATAAAATTAAAGAAATCAATCTTCATCTAATTTCACTAAGAAGTTAGAAACATTAAGAAGACTGGTAGTGCACCATTGCTAGAAACTTAAACAGCCCAAAAAGGTTCATCCTTCGGTATTCAAATAAGGGTTTCCTGCAAATGCCTTCAGTTTTCTTCTCCAAATGTGGATTATCGGATAATGCCAAAGGGGTGGGCAGGCATTAGGAAATGAAATATCTTGAATAATTTGGTGGGTGATTTGGGGCTTAAGCTAGTTTCAGAGTAGGACAGTTGTTTTGAAGGAGCAAAGTAAAAGGAAAAATAGGTAAACGAGAAGACCGTGCGAGCATGAATTGATAGCACATTCTTATTCTAGATGGAAAAAACAGTAGGGACGTTTATGATCCAGAAAATCCCTCACATTCGTTGGAAATCACGAACCTTCACAATCGTATGGTATTGTCCACTTTGAGCATAAGCTCTAACGGTTTCCCCAAAAGACCTCGTACCAATGGAGATAGTGATCCTTCCTTATAAACTCATGATCTTCCTCCTAAAGACCTCGTACCAGCAGATAATGTTCTTTAATTATAAACCCATGATCTTCCTCCTAATTAGAAACCCACGATCTTCCTCCTAATTAGAAACCCACGATCTTCCTCCTAATTAGAAACCCACGATCTTCCTCCTAATTAGAAACCCACGATCTTCCTCCTAATTAGCCAACATGGTACTTATACCCTCAACAAGATTAGCTCGCAGTTTCCTCTTTCCTTACAAAATTCCATTCTGAAAATAGCATTGCGATATTTCCAGCAATCTCAATGGTTTCAATAATCAACAGCCAACCAGCATCATATCATCAAGAAATCAATTTCAAAACTCAAAAAACTAAAAGCCAATAAGCAAAAGACCTCAGTCTGAAAACTTACAAGGGTATCATTGAGAGTAGCAACAAGTATAAACTTGCCATTGGGCGAGAACTTAGCAAACGATACAGCAGGGACCTTATCATCAATTAGAGTCTTCAAGCACGTCCCAGTAGAAGCGTCCCAAATCTTACAGGAACCATCATGACTACCAGAAACAATAAGCGAACCATCACGATTAAAATGAACAGAAGTAACAGGCATAGAGTGAGCCCTTATAACATGAAGGCACTTGCCCGTCTTCACCTCCCAAATCCGAATCGTCTCATCAAAGGAACCCGAAACAATGAAATTAGATTGAGGATTGAAATTGACGCAGAATACAAAATCGGAATGACCTCGTAGGGTTTTGACGCACTCGCCGGTGGAAGAACGGGCGTCCCAAATGCGGAGAGTGCGATCGTCGGAGGCGGAGCAAATGTAATGGGAATCGGAAGACCAGGCGAGATCAGAGATGCCTTCGGAGTGGCCAACGAGGCGGTGGCGAAGGGTGAGGGAGGAGGAGGACCAGATGATTAGGGTTTTGTCGAGAGAGGCGGAAGCTAAGAGAGTTCCATCGTTGGAGAATTTGACACAGGAGACGGCGCGTGTGTGTGCCGTCAAGGTTTTCAGATGCCGGTATGGTTTGTACGGTTGCTGTTGATTCCCGCCGCCGCTTGCCATGGAAGAGAGTCGGCGAGCAAGTTGCTGCAAAATCTCGGCACTATTTGTATGGTTTTTTTAAGTCTAATTTTTAACCTCTGACCCTCCTCCTTCTATTTATACTTTTTATAATGATAAATATATATATTTTTTATTTATTTATGAATTTGTGAGTTATTTTTCTTTTTTATTTACTTTCTAGCCCAATTTTTTTTAAAACTAAGATAATTTTTTAAAATTAAAAAATAGTTTTAAATTGGACTAAAATTCAAATAAACTTTTAAACCAAATAAAATTTATGGTAAATAAATCAGTTTCTCGAAGGGATATTTTAACCAATAATTTTAAAATACATACTTTAATCAGTTAAAAAGTTTTTCTTTTTTTTAATTATTTAAACAGATATTTTAACCTTTAATTTCATAATACATGCTTTAATCAATTCAAACTTTTTTTTACAATTATTTAAACTAAATTTAGTTTTTTTTTTTTTTTTTGAGTTCTATTTTGTTATTTACTTTTTATTAATGTTTTCAAAAACCAAGATAGTTTCGAAAACAAAAAAATATATAGTTTTTTTAAAAAATAATTTTTAGCAAAAAATAAAATAAAGATGAAAATTGTAGTAAAAAAATGGTGAGAAAAGCTAAAAACGAACCTAATTTTGACATTTATAGAGATTGATTTCAAGCATGGTTTTATATTCCAAACGGTTAGCTATTTTCGAATCCTCGAAAAAATTTATTGATATCTCGTTAGTTATCTTTTATAAATACATATACGGTCGTTAGCTAAATGCTTAGAATCACAAAAAAAAAAAAAAAAAAATTAAACTCAGTCATAAAAATACTCAAATTTAATCACAAACAAAATCAAGCAGGTAGTACAAAATAACAGTAACATTAAAATTCATTCGCACAGTTTATCCAATAATGCCAACATGAACATAACTCAATAGTAAAAAATCTTAAGTACACGATTAACCGTGTAATTACACCACTCGTCTACATTTAGAGAGGTTAAACCGCTCTCTTTCATTGCAAGTCAGAAGTTAAAATCACAAGAATGATCCATATAGAGTGAGATTTAAGTAATTAATCAACCAAGAAATTCCCTATTTTCAGTCATAATTGGGCGAAATGAAGGTGCCAATCAAGAAAGGGAAGAGAGAGGAAAAAGGCTCAGCCAGCAACCATCTTACCAAGATTTGCTTAAACCAAAGGATACAAGGAGGCCAATAACTGCACTCATCAGACAATGGCTATAATTTGAATTGCTGATTCATACAAAATGCTATTCAATTAGACGAGTAACTTCCAACTCCTATTCAGTTGGATCAGAATACAAATGCGCTACAAAAGCAGGTATGACAAAATTTACATTCATGGCAGATTAACATCATCAGGATCTAGAGCTCTGTATGAAACGACGATAACGATGCGAATGATCATCTACGATATAATAACGAGGGAAGGGGATAGGGGCTACTAAATCTCCACTCTTCTCTACTCTTATTTTTGTATTTCCTCTTCTAAAGAAAGGGTTGTAAGGAAGGATGCTACCTCGATATAGCTTTTGGTTGTATCTCAGTACTTAAATGGGGATGTCAAGTCAACCAGGCTACTGGTCCAATCTTCGGTAAATCGAAGCATCAAATCACTCATGCCGGCACCCAATGCCTACCACATATTGTAATGCGTCGAAGCATCCTCCCTACAAGGAAAACCACCACTGATGCTAAGTATCTTTAGCGAACATTTCAAGAAAAGAAGGTTAGATGATAAACTTGAAAAAGATTCAAATATTTCCTGTGACTTTTATGATTTCGTGTAGACACAAATGTTAATACCGTTGCCTAATAATATATCTTAACATTTTCCTATTCATATTTCTATATATATATATATGTGTGTGTGTGTGTGTGTGTGTGTGTGTGTGTGTTGAGTTTTGGGTTGGAAACATGGGTTCCTATCCCTTCTCTATCATTCCTTTCTCTTCTACTTTGTGTGTGCACGTGGGCGTGCACCTATGTGTTTTTGTTTGTTTGCATGTGGCATCAATTTCACAGCTGAATAATATTCCAATTACAATTGAGAATGAGTGTTAGTCACCCATCTGTGGCTTGCTTTTGCAAATTCCAACAGGTAATGATAAAATGGCTGGTAGTTTTCATTGCTTTTATGGTGAAGAGGAAAGCAGACAAAGTTCAAAAGTTTGTCAGCAGTTCAGTATCACTTTGACTAATATGTTCACTGCGACCCAATCGCAAACTAGACTTTTGGATGCATTTTGGAAAAATATAATCCTACTATACTTATATTCAAGTGTGTGTCTGTGTATTTGGGTGGAAGAGAGGGTGTCTTTACCGAATTCATTTGGTTGCTGCAACTACCAGCTCTTGCTTAAAACTTCTCCTCCTACAGGATAAGAAAATCCACCTCATCTGAGCTCTCCTCATATATTACGTAGCTGGCCTCTCGACCATCCTCATTGCCGCTACCTTGATCGCTGTTATAGCTGCCTTCTGAAGAGCTCATAAACATTGAATCAGATGTGTGATCGCTCAGCTGTGATGGCAGACTAACATCACTGTTTATTTCACTTTCCAGCATCTGCTCAATTTCAAAGTAACTGCAAAGAGATCCCAATGCAAAACAAAAAAGGAAAATACACGGTTAGAAATGCTTTAAGGATGTCAACCACAAATTCCTGTAGGAGAGACCATAGGAGCAAAAATATTATAAGAAAATTATGAAAAAAGAAATGTTGATTCATATTAACATGGGAAGAGGAAAATTACAACGATTTCTTACGCATTTATAGGGTTTTGTTCTCTCCAAATACTATTTCCTTCCATAGTCTGCTATACTTTTATATGTATCAGTAAGACTTAGCTGCTCAAATCATTAAATCCATCTCTATGAAACCCAGAAGCCTGTCCAAAACTATTCTGAAATCTAGAAACTCTTTTCTTGGAGGGAGAATTTTGTTTCGGCCAAGCTTTAAATCTTCTTATTTGTGTTCTTTGTTTGATAATAATGCTTTTGACGATATATGTCTTCTTTGGCTTGAATTCATTTTCTCGTCAGTTTCATTTTCTGGTTTCTTTCTTCCCGAATGGGGGATTGTATCCTGAACAATTTTTGTTTCCTTTCTTCGAAATTGAAAAGTCTGTTCTTTGTTTAAAATAATTAAAACAAAAAAGTTGGTAAATAGTAGAAACTCATCTCTCTACCAAAACATTAACAAAATCTGCCTTAACCCAATTCCACTGAGTCTATATACATCCTAACCAGTGATTACCTTCCTTCTGATGGAAAATCAGCCAGCAAGCATACATCAGGCCTTTCCTTCATTACTTGCTCAATTGGAATGATCCTGTCCATTAAAATAGTCAATAAAAATTAGTTGATGGAATCTCAAAGTTCTGCAGATACTTAGACCTACTTTTTCTTAATTAAGAGGATGAAGATAAATAATTAGTTTAAAAAACAACCAAAAAGAGGTATGAAAGTTGAACTTTCTGGGAATATCCAAGCAAATATTGAGCATTATAGTAAGATTTTTTCAATGAAATATCACCTTGAATTGTAGCATCTCTCGTACCAATCACCCTCAGATGCCAACCCTTCCCTATTGGATATATCCTGTTTCATGAATATCGTAATTATTCAATTAAATATCATTCTGAACCATACTAGATACTCAGAAGAAAATAATTGTCAATTTCCATCTACTCACTAGATGTCGAAGAAACTTGAAATCTCCAGCAAGTAATGATGTCATGAAACGAGCAACTTCCACCTGCATATGAAAAAATCAAAGGCTTACAGCAATGTTCGAGAAATGAGGTATCAAAATAATAAATGATCATGACCTCTTTGAGATGCATACAATCTCTTAAAATCAAGACCTCCAATAAATTACCACCACTGTTGCCAAGGTTCCTGAGGAAACATAGACGGTCCTTTTAGTTATCCGAAGCATCAAAACATTATTATGGTATATCAATAGGAATAACAAAGAAAACAACCAAAGAGAACAGTTACCCAAGAAAGCTTCCGGTAATTGAGTAAGACGTTGAAAAGTCAGCATATTTCAGCTTTCGAAGTCCCTGGACAAAGTTTTCAAAGAAATAAGTTTATTGAGATTAAAACCTCCATGAAATTACACAAAACAAGAGTATTTGAGTCAACCACCACCAACAATGGCCAAAGAGATCATGAAAAAACCAATCTACACGAGCAAATCAGCCATTCCAACTACCTATTGGGATTTTGAAGGAAGTGCTGTTTTCTTGAATTAGTTTCCATAGGCCAAGCTTTGTGAGGAACAGGGGTCCTCTGGTCCATGTTTAACTAAGGAAATTTGAGCTAGAGTTCCTAAGAAGGTGAAAGTTTTCCTTTTGAGTCTTTGCTCAATATCAGCTAGGCACCTAAAGTAGAGTTCAAACTTCAAAGAAGGTTTCCCCATTGTGCACTCTACCCTGACTGGAGCATTCTTAGTCAAAACAATTCAGATGATCAAAACCATATTTTTGTTTTCAAATTCCATTTCCTATAAAAATATTTTTTTAAAAAGGTCTAGTTTTTTAACGATCTTCTTACCATTGCCTTTAATTTATTAAAAAAAAAATAAAAAAAAATCTTCTCCAATTCTTTGATTGAAGACTCGGGACCATTTTTATAATGTAATCATCAAACAATGCAGAATCAAGTATTAAAAAGCAATAATCTAATCATAAGACTAACATGAAAGAAAAGAGTTCAATCATTTCAAACCCTCATGGCCCCCTAATACTGTACTAGTACGATCCAAAAGCATTGACACAAATACACACAACAGATTGGACACAACATAAAACATGTAAAACCTTATCTTTGTTCCTTCCATTTTTCAAGAAAGAAAGAATTCTCATCGATATAGTGAAAAAGGATTAAATAAATGAGGAGAAATAAAAGATCTGAACAAGATATTTCTAACATTTTTAAAGATCTGAACATGAGAATTTTTATTCTTAGATGAGTATTCATTTTTAATTGAAAGTAAAGGATAATGTCTTTCTCTCGCCATTCAAGGTGTTTTTCTCTTTCACAGCCCCCAAACTAGAACATTCGTCCAAGTAAGAAAACGAAAAAATAGAATGTCTAGTTGAAGAATCCACCAACAATAGAACATAAGTCCAAGTATGATAAGTATCAAATAAGTGGGTACAAGCAAGCAAAAATACTATAAGTCATTGTCAGGACTCAGAACTACAAGTAAATTGCAAAGCAAATATCCGAGGAAAAAAAAAACTAGTAGGTAAATGAAGAGTAAAATAGCTTATTTAGAATATTCAAGTGTTTTTTCTTAAAAAAAAAAAATTAATGTTAGACATGGCGTACCTCAAAGACAATGTCCTAAAATTTAGAATAATCAGGCATAGAATAGTTAAGTTCTTAGATATTATATAAGAATCTAAAATCAGCAAGAGAAATGATTGTGCGTGCATCACAAAGTTCCTTGTAACTGCAGAGAATACCTTAACAAGTTTGCCAACTTTATCATCATGGAGTTTAAATCCTCTAAGAGCTAAAGACACTAAACGAGGACAGCTGTGGACTAGATCAGCACATGTCGGTGATTTCAAGCTGTCATCTCTGCCTGTAATTTCCAAATTAGCGATGAATAAGTAGATGACTAGAAAGACTGAAAAGAGGATATCAAATGAGGAAAATATTAAACCTGTTTTTGAGGATTCAAAGAACAAACGCTCTATTGCTCGGCAGTTTTCAATAACAGACATCAATGTCTGCCTCAACTCCACATGACTGTTCAATGAAGGATGTGGATTATTAACTACGATATATAAACAAAAAGAAGATAATGAATTTAATTTTCAAAGAGAGCATTTCCTTCAAAACCTGTTAACATTTATCATATCCTTAACTGAACATTAGATCTTTTATATAAGAAACAAAACTGAACACTAAATCATAGGAAGGGGAAAAAAATACTATCATCCAGTTAAAAACACCATACACTGAGAGAGGTCAAATGATATTGCTATATTTGTTTATTGAAAAAACAGAAAGAGCTCATCGGGGGGAATTAATAAAGGAGCGATTGATTATTGGAAAATGACAAGAACGAAAATGGTGAATCAGTGATGTCATGAGAAAGGTGAGACGTGTCAGAAAAATGATTGAATAAATCTTAGTTCTGGATTTTCACAAACGATTGAATCCGAATCACAGTTCACTAGTATCATCATTTTTTAAAAAAAATATCATGCTCCAGTTTAAACTATTAAAATGCCACAAAATCAGTCAACTAAAGAAACTTACAGGCCTACGATTTCCAGATCAAGGAGAGACGGGCAAGCACATAATGCAGCACGAAGTGATTGACTATCCATTCTTTCAATATTGTAAAGATGCAATGTTCTTAAGAGCTTCCTGTAGAATTTAACAGATCAGAAACATAACTCCTATTTCACAATGAGCACATTCTCAACTTAAAAAGTAAGTCCATACCCAGGAGAACTACTGCCCCCTCCCAAAGGGCTTAAGCAGGATCTTGTGAGCACTGATGACTCCTTCCCTTGTCTGGATCTTTTGTCATTCCATGAGAAGCTGGTAACATCTACAGAGTTCCTGAAAACCAAAGGTTGGCAAGATCCAAGGGGTGCCGTTGGGCCAGGAACTATACCAAGCTTAAGAGATCTGAAATTGTTGAGGGGAACAGAATAGCCAAGTTAAACAAAGCGCAGAAAATATAGATTATGCAATCCTAAGTGTTCCTACTAGAGGGTAAAAGGATTTTTTTAATGAAAAACCAAGTTTTTGTTGAGAAAAAAATGAAAGAATACACTGGCATACCAAAAAAAAACCACCAAAAGGGAGCTAAACTACAAAAATAGGCTCCAACAAAGTAAAATAAGACCTAGCAGATAGTTACAAAAAGACCTGGAAGCAAAGGACCAAAGAGAAACGCAAAATATAACATGGGACCAAACTATAAGAACTATCTCAACCTGTAAAGATTTGATAATTTCAATCGCCCCAAAAACCCCCCACAAAATAGCACGAACTCCTGCCTGCCACAAAAACCACCCTTTCCAGCCAAAGGAGTTGATTACAAGGACTGACTGTTCATTGAAGGATGACTGACACTACAAAAGGTAAAAAGAATTACAGATGCAGTTGATGTTCAATGAACTTAATTCATATGCCTTAGCAGGCGTATAGAATACACATGGTTGGTAAATAAAGCAAACTAACATTAAAAGTCGGACCTCAAATGGGATAATTTACCATCTTCCCCAGTCACTAAATTACAAAGATGGTGCGTCAGACAAGATTAGGAAGGAAATATTCATTACCTCAGCTTAGAAAGTAAGCATAATGAGAATTGTGGTTCAGCTTGATTTCACAGCAATATTTGGGTGTTTCATGCAAAATTATAACTTATGTTGGCCAAAAGACACACTTCAAAGACCATATCACTAATGAGCTTAATCAAGTATGCATTCTTCAGTTTCAGATCCTCAACGTATATATTACAACATTTAAATTCAGATAATGGAAATTTAATGATGATTTTTCACAGAAAATATCTTACTGAAGGGAGTTTCCAGCTCGGTGAATCATAGTAGAAACCACTGCATTATTAACCCTTGGTGAAACTGTCGTTAAGTCAATGTTGGCATAGCAGGAAGGATCTTTTGCACACTTGTGAAACATTGAACAAGTAGCTATTGCATAGCATAGGCTCTGAGTGTCAAGCATGGAAAAAACCTGGAAAGCCACAGTACATCATCATGCACTCCAGCAAAACCCCTCATTTTTTCCATCAACCGTTATGAATATTAGAACACAACATGGAACCAACCATTAATAACAGTATGATGAATTGAAGAGGTGGAACCTGGTAATGGTGATCTCCAATCTCTAAGTGTAGGAAAGATGAGCATGGACATACCCTAAACTCGAAAGTACGTTCGATGTCTTAACCTAACCACTCGATTACACCCATACAAAAATATATGAACTACAAAATTCATAATCTCTCTTTGCTATTGCCTATGAACACAAACAACTAGGACTGGAAAATTCTGTTCTCATCCATCGCCAAACTAACATCTCACTCTCGAAACACATTCCTGACAGCAAGCTTGCTCCGAGTTCGAGCAAATTTCCACAGAAACCACTAGAATTTCAGCACATTTTACATTCGACACAACAAAACCACAAACTAAAAAAAAAACTTCAAATCCAACATTCAATAACAGTAGCACTCATGTCCAAAATCGAGAAATTAAATGCAATCGCGCCAAACAATTCCCAATCCACAGCACACAACTCAAACCGATTTCAAATGATTCAAAAACCAAACAAGAAGGAAAGACGAACATACTTTGATGGTGAGGTCAGGAGGAAGAGCCCAAACGACGGAGTTATGCTTGGTAGCTCGTTTGCGAGCGGAGCGTTTGCCAGCCTCGAGCAAGAAGGTGCCCATTTTGAGGGCGTGATCAATGAGACGAGTCTGATCCAAGTCAGAGGGCAAGGAGTCGAGGAGCCTCTCGAATGAGAGGTCGATACAGATGGAAGATGAGTCGGAAAGGCCTAAAAAGGCCTCGAGAAGAAGGTCCATCTGAGTGAAGGTCGGTATTCTAGGGTTTTGCGATGGACATGGGCGCTTCGCCATGGATGATGGAGGCGAGGTTTGGACTTGAAAGAGAGCATCCATAGCAGCAGCGGGTGGACACGAGAGAAGGAGAGTGGGAAGAAGGAAGAAGGAGAAGAAGGAATACGGACGAGCCAGTGAGTGCCACGTGTCCGTGTGAGGAGCGAAATTTGATTAGACAAAGTAGGTGGCACGGAAGCAACATAATACTTTGGTGAGAGTATCAAAGACCGGCTCTCAACTTTATTTTATTTTATTTTAATATTAAGATTTTTTTTGTTTTGGGGAACAAGAAAAAATAATTAATATTTTAAAAAGAAAATTCTTTAAAAATTAGAACATGACATCACACCCTATTTTTTGTTGTTTCGAAAGTACAAAATAGAGATCTTTATATAATTAGGTTTGGCGCCACCACGTAAGCTTTAGTTGTTGAATGTACTTTTAATTTTTTTATTTTCCTTAAATTACTTTTTTTTTTAATTATTATTATAACATATTTATGGATAAAAAAAAATCAAGTATAATTTTAATTATTGATATTTCTAGAAAAGAAATTTATTTTAAAACTTTTAATTGGTTTCACAATTATTTTTTTAAAAAATTAATATATAAAAATAAAAAAATAAAATAAACCATACGGCCTTTGTAAGATACCGTCCTTTGATGGTATAGAAAGAATCATGTCTCTATATTAGTTTCATCTTGTCAAAAGAATTCATGTGAAGCTCGAAAATGTCAAGTCTCGATTAAGGAGAGGCTGTTCAAGGACTCTAGAAAGCCCAATGTGGAAGGTCGTTTCTAACGGTATGAACTAACCATTGGACCTTACGCTTCGAAGATGTCAAGCCTTAATTAAGGAGAAGAAGGTCGTTGTTTCCAATGTTTACTAACCATTGAGCCTTAAGTCTCCTCATAATCGGTACTCGAACAACATTGACTTACTGACTACCAAACTAAGCTGCTGAAACTTCAAATTTTACATAACAAATAGACATAAACAATGGTAACCAGGCGATAATCTTTATCTTAAACGAATACTACATACTTTGATCTGAAACGGTACTCAGAAATTGCTGACTGACTACCAAAATATGCAGAAGAGTAAAGAGTAGCAGCCAGGAGAGGATATTCTTACTTGGTAGCTAGCTATCTTCCGGGGAGGGCATGATGCGAAGCCTTTCATCAGAACCCTGCTTGCCTCCTCCTCCTCCGGAGACTCTCTCTTCTGCTAGCAGGGACTGCAGGTCGCTACCGTTCGCCAAGCTGTTAAATTCTACTGCCTTGGATGGCATTGTTGGATAGCGTCGTTGACAGAACGTCATCAATCTCTTGATCGATTGCAAGTACTTCCTTGTCGTCTCATCGTTCATGATATGGGCTACACTGTTGGTGTAAATCTTCTCACGAGCTGAACGTTCGTGGATACCAACCATAGTGACACCAATAGGCCAGGGGGCATTTCCAATGGCCATCTTAATGTATTGATCCATTGCAGCTAGATAGTCTCGCTTCATGCAACATTCAACGACCACCAACAATGCTTGCCGAATATCGTCAGGAAGAATCTAAAAGAAGAATATTAAAATCTAACATGATACTTGGCATTAACAAAACATAGATCTACTTGAGATTCTATAATAAAAATATAAGTTTTATGAAGGAAAGTTATGGTGGCTAAATTTGGTGACTTTTTGTTAGTACCTCCTTCTCTACACGCGTCGAGAGGCCATCGACGACCTAAAATCAATTAAAGAAACTTAACTCCACTAGAGGGCCAAAGCCTCCATTGGAATGGCAGTTCTACAAGCTTTGGAATGCGCTTTCCCAAGAAGATTGAACCACTTCTATCCAAGATATTTGGAACTCCTCTACTCGAAATTGGGATCCTGATTCTAGATTTTCTTATCTGGATGATGAAATCATAAACGGGCCTCTTTCCTAAACTTGATCTCCCACTTCTAAGTTCTACTTACTGTTCTTCCAAAATAAATGAATTTGGCAGTCTGACTATACAAGGATATTTTGAACAAAGTATTCTCAAAGAACCCAAATCTTTACAAGATGATATGTCACTCATATATGTCAAGTCGTGTAACAGCCCAAGCCTAGTAGATATTGTTCTCTTTGGGTTTTCTCTTCTGGGCTTCCCCTCAAGATTTTAAAACGTGTCTTCTAGGGAGAGGTTTCCACACTCTTATGAGAAATGTTTTGTTCTTCTCTCCAACCAATGTGGGATCTCACAATCCACCCCTCTTGGGGGGCCAGCGTCCTCACTGGTACACCGCCCGATGTTTGACTCTGATACTATTAGTAACAATTCAAGTTCACCGCTAGCATTGTCCTCTTTGGGCTTTCCCTTCTGAGCTTCCTCTCAAGGTTTTAAAACGTGTCTTCTAGGAAGAGATTTCCGCACCCTTATAAGAAATGTTTCATTCTCTCCAACCATTGTGGGATCTCACAAGTTGAGCTTTTCTAACGGGAGCTCTTTCATAAGATTATCACGACATAAAACAAAGGGCCTCCAAATTGGTCCCTCTCCACAAGTTGTGCTTTCTACGCATGAAAGACGTTGAATCCCAAAGACATCTCTTCCTCAAGCGCCAATTGGCAGATGAACTGCAGAATAACATGCGCATGAGATTCAAGTGGCAAGTGGCAAGTGGTTCTCCCCCTTAACGTTAGCAACCTACTCTCTTCGCTGCTTGATTGATAATCAAAGTTAAAAGAGGAAAACCTTAGGATGTAATTTGTTAGAGCTTGCTTCCTATGATAATCAACCTAAAGAGGAAATCTACAGGCTCATGTGGGAACTTTTTTCTGTTAAAAAACATGAACCTCCCTATGAACCTCCATATTGGTATCATATTGTCCACTTTGAGCATAAACTCTCGTAGTTTTGCTTTTGATTTCCCCAAAATGCCTCATACCAATGAAGATAGTGTTCCTTACTTATAAACCCATGATCAACCCCTTAATTAGCCGATATGAGACTCCTCTCCCAACAATCCTCAACAATCCTCCAAAGTACACCATAGAGCCTCCCCTTAATCGAGCCTCAACTCTTGTTCTGGACCCTTCGAACAAAGTACATTGTTCGACACTTGAGCACTTTTGACTACACTTTCAAAGCTCACAACTTCTTTGTTCAACATTTGAGGATTTTATTTACATGGCTCTGATACCATGTTAGGAACCACGGATCTCCACAGTGGTATGATATTGTCCACTTTGAGCATAAACTCTCGTAGTTTTGCTTTTGGTTTCCCCAAAATGCCTCATACCAATGAAGATAGTGTTTCTTACCTATAAACTCATGATCAACCCTTAATTAGCCGATATGGGACTCCTCTCCCAATAATCCTCAACATTTTCCATCAGAGCACTTGCAGAGCGAAAGGAATGACAGAAAAAGAAGCTCTAGCTATTCTCTAATCTAGAATGAAGTCAAAAAATAACATAACGCAGAAGCAAAGGGAAAATGGAACATTCACCAAATTGAATAAGTATATAGGGACAAAATTGTACCTTCTTCCTACAAAACTTGAACAGAGGATGCAAATAGCGAGCACACTGCTTGAATGTCGCCACCATAGACTTCCCTTTCGCCGTCCGCTTCTCTGCTTCGGGCATTTCATCCAATTCCTGGTTCCACTCATTCAACAACCTCTTAAAAAATACCAGTATCTTGTCTTCTTGACATAATTCATCAAAATTCGCTTTCATTCTCTTCAAATCTTTATCAGCGTCGACCCCACTCGACCCTCCATCGGCACTTTCTTCGTCAGCCCCGCCCCCATCGCCCTCTTCTCCAGCGCCGTCTTCCTTCTTCTGCCTCTTCCTCTCACTCAAAATACCCGTCTTCTGCCGCTTCCTCAACTCTGCAATATCCCGAAGAAAATCGTTCGTTTGCCCCTCAGTCAAATCACTATCCACCTCGAAAAGTCCCGCTTTCAGCACATACTTCAAACGGTCGAGCCGAGTATCATCATCTTCCCCGAATAGCGTAATCGGCTGCTTCAGAAACCGGAGCCTTCTGATTACTTCCTGCCTGGGAAGGACAAGGTTGTCGATGTTCTGCTCGTCCGTAAGCGATTTCGAAGTGGTGGCGGCGGAGTTAATAGTGGTAGAGGAAGTAGTGGAGGCGGAGGCTAATGAATTGGATTTGGCAGATTTGGAGTTGGCCTCGGCAGTGGCGGCTGAGGTGGTGGATTGGCGGAGAGCTTTGGTTTCCAATTCGCGCTTCTCTTTCTCGCGTAGCTGCTGGATTTGCTTCTGTTCAATCTCGGATCGCTTGAAGAAGCGTTTGCCACCGGTTTCGGTAGCTAGGGCTTGACGTTTCTTGAGAAGTTCTTGCTTCAGGAGATCCATTGATTCTGCTCTGATTCTCCTCCCCGGAATCCTGCTAGGGCTTACTTTCAGAACTGATTTCAAAGAGGGAGGAGACAGGAAAGGGGAAACCTCTATTGAAATTCAGAACACTTCGGTCTAGCTTGAGTTTGAAATTACAATTTAGTCCTTAGATTTAATTTAATATTTATAAGCTATCAATTTCTTGATATTTATATATTTTATTAAAACAAATTGTTAAAATTCATTTTTACCCTTAAATTTATCCTATTTCAACAATTTAAAATTCGTTAAATTAAACTTTAAAATTATTATTATTATTATTATTCTTTAATCAATTTTCGTTAATTCATCCAATAATTTTAACAGAAAAAAAATGTAAAAATCCTTTCAATAAATTTAAGTTTGGTAAATGAAATTAAGTAATTTTTAAATAAATAAATAGAGAATAATTATTCTTAAGTTAATATAAATAAATATTTTCTATAGAAAAAAAATAAAAAATAGGTTTGATTTAATAACAAAATAAAACATTTAAAAATTAATTAAAAACAGATTTAAATTTGTAATTGAAATTGATATAATATTTTTCTATAATGCACGACAAATTTAATACTTTTTAGAGGCGAGGGCAAGAAAGGAATTTCACCTACAAAAAATGGGCCCATTTTCTTATGGGCTTTTGGCCCGTTTTCAAGAAACTACCCGTCTTGTGAAGAAGAAGAAGAAAGGCAACGACGGGGAGCAGACAGACGCACACAGAGCGAGAGAAAAGCGATGACGACGTTGCGCAGATTTTGCTGCAATGATCTTCTTCGATTCACTTCCGTCAATCTTGATCACCTCACTGAAACCGTAAGTTTCTCTGTCTGAATTCCAATTTTCTTCTGATTCTCAAAATCATTACAGTTCTCCATTTTTATCGCACTCTGAATGTTGATGTTGATTCAGTGTTGATGCAATCTTCTTTGTATTTTTCTCAGTTCAACATGTCCTTCTACATGACCTACTTGGCTAGATGGCCTGACTACTTCCATGTCGCCGAGGCCCCTGGGAGCCGCATAATGGGATACAGTGAGTATCGGTATTTGTTTGTTTCTTTCTCTACTTCTTCTTGCGTGGATTGGTTTCTTTGTTAGATACTCTGTTTTAGGCTGAACTATCGACCAACCGAAGCACACGTTGCCTCAAATTTTCGCCGGTGGCTTCTTTAAATTGTTCATTTTAAATCAGAAGCATAATGGCTAGGACACGAGAATTATGAGTACCGGCTGTGAGGAAGCGTTTGGAACTTTCTTTTTGGTTTGGAGTGTAGGTGTGGAGTTGGTTTATCAAATGATCTAAGGCACACACATACACAGCAACTCTAGCCGAAACATTATGGAATAATTCGATTTTTAAAACTCCTGTTAATTTTATTTAACTTATCATGTTCATTCTCATCATTGAATTGTCAATTCACCCTTATACGGATTTTTTATTCTCTTTGCTTGACACCAAATTATAAAAGAATCAACAAGATAGATATATCGCAGTGGAAACCAAATTTCATAATTTCATGCTGTTTAAAGTTCGTTGATTCTTGTATGATTTTCCATTGCAGTCATGGGAAAAGTTGAGGGACAAGGCGAATCATGGCATGGTCATGTAACTGCTGTAACTGTTGCTCCGGAATATCGTAGGCAACAATTAGCTAAGAAGCTTATGAACCTGCTTGAGGATACTAGTGACAAGATGTAAGATGGACTTGATTATATATCTTGTGGTAGTACAATTAAACCTTGAAAAAACACTTATTCTGGTTTAAAATTTAGTTTTTAATATTGTTTTTCACTCCGCCTTGATCTTTATGTTTAATGAGAGGCTTTTTGCTTTCTGGCAGTGATAAAGCTTATTTTGTTGATCTTTTTGTGAGGGCATCGAACACCCCTGCAATCAAGATGTATGAAAAGGTAGGTTTTCTCTTCGGGCAGTCAACCATGCTGGTCTTGTAAATTTTTTTATTTTGCAGTGTTGTTCAATCTTTTATGCTTCTTTAAGAAATGTGCTAGTGGAGTTGCAAAATACTGATACTTTACAGAGGGAACCCCAGCCCCAAACAACCTAGAAGAACGCTTTCCAATTGTTGACAATACTAGAAAGGTTGTAATTACGAATGAATTTCCTATGTTATACCCCAAAGAGAAGCAGTAAGCTGTACATTTCTACTATAGGAATCAAGAGACAAAAGCTTATCTTCAAAAAGTCTCTGGCTCCTTTGCAACCGCAAAATATTGATTCTATGATACTTCAGTGTTAATAAGTCTATTAATACTTCAGTTCTGTCAAAGTTGTATCTCATCTGTACGAAATGTCCGGGGGTACAAAAGGTCTAGGTGGCATAAGTCAAAGAAAGATCGTAACTATAGAAAAGATTGTTCACGCTACTACGAGTAGAGATTAGAAAAGCAGTAAACATCCACACATAATATGTCTCTCTCCTCCCCCTGGACCAAACATCATATACAGTCGGTTTAGTAGTGTTTGCCCAACCCATTTCAGCCTTCCTTCCCTAGAGATGAACACAAATCATCAAAGAAATAAAGTTGTTAAGCGACCTAGGGAATACCATATTTAGGCTGAAAATAGTTAAAAGCTTGATGGGACTCCAAAAGATCAACGGATCATTAGTCTCATCTACCTTCATACCCAAGCTACACCAATCTGGGAGAAGGAAGTTAGAATTCCTTGTTATAGGAACTGATGCCTGCTAGTGTTAGCAAAAGACACCGTGTCAAGACCTGAGCCTTTGAGGTAATTATGTTTCCATATGATATAATCTGACGTAACTTTGAAGGGATACCTGCCTCGGACTTTCGTTGAATACAGGAAAAAAAGGATCTTGAATGGTGAAAATAAGTCTTAGGAATCACTTCCAAACTTCGATGTCTTGCTGGTTAGTGGCCAACAAAGTTCCAAATTTTATCTCCCTAACCAATTCGGGCGGTCTCTATTATATAGTCAATATAATTAATGCTTGGTTTGATACTAATGAAAAACAACAGGGTGTTATCACTAAAGTACGGGAGCCATCTATACCCTCTTTGAATAACCAGTTGAGGTAGTTAGCCCAAACACAAACTAGAAAGCAAAAAGTGGCCTCTCTTGCCTAAGCTCTTTGGAAGCAATGATCTTACCTCTAGATCTCTCATAATTGGTGTTTGAAACACCACCGAGAAACCCTTTCTTCCATTTTATTTCCATAACTTCAAACTCTTATGATAGTATCTAAAAAGTTCTAGTTGACCTTCTCATAAGCTTTTCTACTATCAAGCTTGCATATCATTTCCCTCTCTCAACTCTTACAATCATCAACAACCTCATTAGCCGCAAGGATTGATTCCCTGATTTGCTTAACTAAAACTGATTGAAAGTAGGAAATAGTGGACTGATGCACGCATTTGATTGCTTGGCAAAGGTTTTCAGTGTCAAAATAAGCACTGGTAAATGAAATGTGATAACAATTTACCAATTCAATTGTACTTGTTCTATCTTCTAGTATTCATTCAAGGAAATCGTGGACTGATGTACGTTTTTGAGTTGCCTGGCTATGATTTTCAGTGTCAAAATAAGCATCAGTAAATTTAGAAATGTGATATTTACCAATTGCTTCATTCTATCTTCTAGTATCCTTTCATTCAAGGATAAACTGCTATTCCATTCGAACTTTCTGCAAGGGGCATCGGGTTTATTCCAGCATTACAATGTCGTCGTACTCTTCCGAATGTTTTGTAGATTCTGAAATGTCGTCGTAGAGCTCTTCCGAATGTTTTGTAGATTCTGAAATGTCGTCGTAGAGCTCTTCCGATTGTTTTGTAGATTCTGATACCCTAATTTCTAACATTTAGTAATGGAAAAAATATATCTTTTCTGTTTATTTTAATGGCCGATAGTCCTTCCTGGAACTAAATGTATTTGTAAGCTCTTTTTGGTATCTTGCCACCCCCCCCCCCCCCCCCCCCCCCCCCCCCNTTCATATGCTTCCGTAGCTTTTCTACATTAAATTTTGTAATTATTTCACTGTTGAAATACTAACCTTGACATGTTTAATGTTGTTTTCCTCTTCAACCAGCTCGACTACGTTATCTATCGGCGTGTGCTACGTTATTATTCAGGGGAGGAAGATGGATTAGGTGAGTCCACCCTACCTAAAAGAACGAACGAAAAGTTATTACGTAATCTCTTAATTAACCCTATTCCGGTATATATTCAGATATGAGGAAAGCATTATCGCGGGACGTCACTAAGAAGTCCACCATCCCACTTAAAAGGCCAGTGACTCCCGACGAGCTCGAATACGATTAACTACATATAAATGGAGTTTTGACGAAGAAGAAACATCAGGTGCTCATGAGTTGGGGATAATCATCTTGAAAACAGGTTGTGTCATGTATGTGTATCCTAAATATGTTTCTGAACTCACATTGTCTAAAACCTTTTACTTGCAATATAGATAAACTTGAAAATGTTAAATTTCATTTACTTCCTTTTTAGTGATTACCTAATGTCGTCGGAATGCTATTTTTTCACAAGATAGAAGGTGTTTAATATCCTCAGATGTTGCTGATTCTCCAAAATGGGCCAGCCCATATTTCATAAGGCCATGGATTCTCCAGAATGGGCCAGCCCATATTCCATAAGGCCATTGATTCTCCAAAATGGGCCATCCCATATTTCATAAGACCATTGATTCTACAAAATGGGCCATCCCATATTACATAAGGCCATTGATTCTCCAAAATGGGCCAGCCCATATTTCATAAGGCCATTGATTCTACAAAATGGGCCAGCCCATATTTCATAAGGCCATATATTCTCCCAAATGGGCCAGCCCATATTTCATCAGGCCATTGAGTCTCCATAATGGGCCAGCCCAGTTAAATGTGAGTCTTGTCAGAAAATACACATTAAATCCGTTTGTGGAAATTTTCAAATATTTGGACATTTGTAAAAATTTGTTTAATTAATTTATATATTCATGTAAACAAATTTTTAGCTAAATTTATTGTTTAATAGAAATTTTCAAAACTTTTTATAAATTTTTCATAAATTTTGAAAATTATCTAATAAATTTTTAATTTCATATCGGTGTAATTAACGCATTTTTTTAATTTCATTTATTTTACTTTTTTGCTTGCTAAAAAGACGCTGTTACCAATCAGACCGCCAAAAAGAAAATGGTATCTCTCCGATTTCCATTCTCGTTTCCTCAGCCGCCAAAGCTTCCACGCCATGGCTTTCTCCGCCCCTCCTACGCCGTCGTCGCGGCCGGCGGCGCTGCGGCAGCAGCCGGATTCGTCGCTGTAACTATAAACTCGACGAACCAACAATCCCCATTTCTCGAAAGTGCATTTAATTTGCTCTTCCGAAGTCATCCATCGCCCCTATGGGCTTCTCTATCTCTGGCGGACAATTCAACCACCTCTTCAGTTGTTGACTCCAAAACTGGAATGTCATTTCCGTCTGTAATTGGAGATTCTCAGCAGCTTCTCGGAATTGGGTTGCGGAGAAAGGCGATTTTGGGACTGAAGAACATCAATGTTTATGCATATGGTATGTTAATCATTCCACATTTCCACTTTTAAGCGAGCTTTCTATATTTTGATTGAATGTTGAATTTATGCTGATTGAATGAAGTGATCGACATCTGTGAATCGTATTGGATTTTCAGTATCAGGAAGATTGTAAATAGTATTGATTAGTAATGATCTAGGGCTTTGGGAGACTGTTAAAATCTGTTCTTAATAATGGCACTGGATGGCCCATCCAAAGTTTGATGTTATTTCCCACTTGAAGTCATGATTCGAATTTGAAAGTTGTGTAGCATCTTCAGTAATTCTCAAAAAATATCAAACAAAGCGAAGAACAAAAGAAAACAGATAGAATGTTTCAAAAAAGGAAACAAAAGTGAGTGGAACATGATAAGTTCCAGTTCAATCAGATCATCTTCTTGATGACTATGATGATAAGCTGTAGATTGATTGCTTCTAACTCAAGGGGAGCATTTGTGCTTCCAATTGATATCAGAAATGAACTCAGCCTAGACTTCAACATCTTATAGTTCTAGCTCTGCCCCAAATCTACCCAGGAGTTCGTTCATTTTAAGACATAGTTTGGAAAAAACAATGGAATGAACTTCCATTGGGTTGAAGATGGAAATAGTAGGTGGTTGAAATTCGCCCTAGTTCATGAGTTACAATCTTTGTTAAAAGATAAACTCAGTATGTTATTGTAACGTTATTGTAACGGCCCAAGCTTCCCGCTAGCAGATATTGTCCTCTTTATTTAAGCTTTCCCTTTCGAACTTCCCCTCTAGGTTTTTAGAACGCGTCTACTAGGGAGAGGTTTTCATACACTTACAAAGAATGTTTCGTTCCTCTTCCCAACCGATGTGGGATTTCACAATCCACCCCCCTTCGGGGCCCACGTCCTCGCTGGCACACCGCCTGGTGTCTGCCTTTGACATCATTTGTAATGGTTGAAGCCCACCGTTAACAGATATTGTCCTCTTTGGGCTTTCTCTTTCGGGCTTCCCCTCAAGGTTTTTAAAATGTATCTATCAGGGAGAGATTTCCACACCCTTATAAAGAATGTTTTGTTCCTTCTCTAACCGATGTGGGATCTCACAATCCACCCCCCTTCGGGGCCTAGCATCCTTGCTGGCACACCACCCAGTGTCTGGTTCTAACACCATTTGTAATGGATCGAGCCCACCGCTAACAGATATTGTCCTCTTTGGGCTTTCCCTTTCGGGCTTCCCATCAAGGTTTTTAAAATGCGTCTACTAGGGAGAGGTTTCCACACTCTTATAAAGAATGTTTCGTTCCCTTCTCTAACCGATGTGGGATCTCACAATCCACCCCCTTCGAGGCCCAGCGTCCTCGCTGGCACAACGCCCAGTGTCTGGCTTTGACACCATTTGTAATGGTTCAAGCCCACACCGCTACAGATATTGTCCTCTTTGGGCTTTCCCTTTCGGGCTTCTCCTCAAGGTTTTTAAAACGCGTCTACTAGGGAGAGGTTTCCACACCCTTATAAAGAATGTTTCTTTCCCTTCTCTAACTAATGTGGGATCTCACAATCCACCCCCCTTCGGGGCCCAGCGTCCTCGTTGGCACACCGTCCGGTGTCTGGCTCTAATACCATTTGTAATGGTTCAAGCCCACCGCTAACAGATATTGTCCTCTATAGGTTTTCCCTTTCGGGCTTCCCCTCAAAGTTTTTAAAACGCGTCGACTAGGGAGAGGTTTCCACACCTTCATAAAGAATGCTCCGTTCTCTTCCCCAACTGATGTAGAATCTCACAGTTATGTTTTGAAATCCGAGATGGAAGGGTCAATATGTTCTTCTATCTTTGTGATATTGAAAATGTTTCCATGTTAAAGCTACTCAAATGATTGGCTGTAGGTGTTTATGCTGATAACAATGACATAAAAGAATCACTGAGTGAGAAGTATGGAAAACTCAGTGTCTCTGAACTACAAGAAAAGAACTTTGATAAAGATATCATGGAAGCTGATATATGCATGACTGTTAGACTTCAAATAGTCTACGGAAGACTGAGCATCCGATCTGTTCGAAGTGCTTTTGAAGAATCGGTTGGAAGTCGACTCGAGAAGTTCGGGGGTTCAGACAACAAAGAATTGCTTCACAAGTGAGTCATTATCTTAGTGTAATATATGTAAAAGCCACACACTCTATACCCTACTCTTGATCCTTAAACCATGCTTCTTTGCAGATTCACTTCCCAATTCAAAGACGAGTACAAAATACCTCGAGGGTCCGTGATCGATCTCTCCAAAGAACGAGGCCATGTCCTCCGCACAATCAGTGAGATTTCGATTCTTATTATTGCAATGATGAATTGTTCTATACATTATTTGTGGTGAAAGAGAAGGTAGTAGAGAAAATAAGAGAATTGAATAGAGGATTATAAACGGTAAATTACATCCCACGAAGAATTACTTGAAAGGAGTAGTCCCACGTTGGCTAATTAAGAGGATGATCATGAGTTTATATGTGATGTCCCACATTGGTTGGGGAGGAGAACAAACCACCATTTATAAGGGTGTGGAAACCTTCCCCTAGCAGACGCGTTTTAAAGCCTTGAGGGGAAGCTCGAAAAGAAAAACCCAAAGAGGACAATATTTGCTAGCGGTGGATCTGGGTTGTTACAAATGGTATCAGAGCCAGACACTGGATGATGTGCCAGCCTTCTCGCTGTTCCTGAAGGGGGGGTAGACACGAGACGATGTGTCGGTAAGGACGCTGGGCCCCGAAGAAGGGTGGATTTGGTGGCGGTCCCACATCGATTAAAGGAAGGAGTGCGAGCGAGGACACTGGGGCTCGAAGGAGGGTGGATTGTGATGTCCCAAATTTGTTGGGGAGGAGAACAAACCACACTTTATAAGGGTGTGGAAACCTTCCGGGTCGATTTGGTGGCAGTCCCACATCGATTAAAGGAAGGAGTGCCAGCGAGGATGCTGGGCCCCAAGGAGGGTGGATTGTGATGTCTCAAATTGGTTGGAGAGGAGAACAAACCACCCTTTATAAGGGTGTGAAAACCTTCTCCTACGCGTTTTAAAGCTTTGAGGGGAAGCCCGAAAGAAAAAGCCCAGAGAGGGCAATATCTACTAGCGGTGGATCTGGGTCGTTACATTATAAGCAAGGAATACATCTCTATTGGTACGAGGCCTTTTGGGTAAACCAAAATCAAAGTCATGAGAGCTTATGCTCAAAGTAGACAATATCATACCATTATAGAGGGTTGTGATTCCTAACGTTACTTTATCTGCATGTCTTTGGTTTGTTAAAAACATGTCTGAATGCATCAGCTAACCAACTGATGAACACTTAGTTCATCATCTTGGAATGTAATTTAGCCCATAGCTCGGTTGAATGACTCGAACGGATTAAAGAATAAAGTTTTTATTGTATTTTTATTATGATTTTGTGCATTTATGTTTAAAATTTTTGCAGTTGATGGGAAGGAAGTGGGAAGCATAGAGAGCCAACTACTGTGCAGAGCCATTTTAGATCTGTATATTGGTGAAGATCCATTTGATAAACAAGCCAAACAAGACATCAAACAAGCTTTAACTTCTATTCTTCACAACTAATTTTTTTTTTTTTTTTTTTTTAATTATTGTTGGATTATTTATATTTTTGTCAAATTGCATTTTTAATTGTTTTTATTAAGTGTGACAAAAATTAAAGATTAAATGAATTCCCCGTGAAATTAACGATTTAGCTTCTAAACTTTATTTTGTAATTTAAAATTTATAACAATTTAATATATAAATTTAAAGTCATTCTACTTTTTAGATTTATAATAATTTAATCTCCATAGACTTTATTTTATAAACATACTAAGTCCCTTATTAATTTAAAAAGAATTATTATATCTAAATAAATAAACAAAAATTAAATTATTACATACTAAACTTTAAAAATACAATGAACACACATTCAATCCATTATTGTCATTCTTTATAAAAGACACTAACTTTTGGTAAACTTTAATTAAAAGGATAAAGACATAATAATAATAATAATAATAACAATAACAATAATTGTAAAAGGCATAATTAAAAGCAATAGGTACTAGAAATAAACTTAGTGTCACTACCTTTTTTTTTTCTTTTTGTCTAAATTAAATGAAATTTCAAATTTAAAATTCATACTTTTCTACATTTATTGGTTGAATTATTATGCTATAAAATAATTAGATCACTCATTATCAAAATAATAATAATAAAATAGACTCCTGCATTATTTTCACTACCGAAAAGCTAACAAAAAAATAAGATCACACAATATCTACCACTAAAAAATGTGAATACATGAGAAATAAAATTGGGATCGAAGATTTTATCTTCATTGATATTCACAACATTTAAATAGGATTCAAGATACTAACTAATATGTACAAAAAAAAATATAAGCTAACTAAATCTTGAGAATAAAATAAAATATACTACTAATCAAATCATAAACGGAAAAATATTATCAAATATTTAAGATATATTCTCCGACTAATATATTCTTGGAATATTAAAATATCTTCTAATTCAAACTAGCAAAAGTTTCACCTTTTCATTGTTTCTTCTTCGTTTCTCCTCCCCCTTCAGATATTTGTCTCTTCTTTCCCTGTTGAATGCAATAATTCTGAGTCAAAGGAATATATTTCTCAACTATAATAATATCATATTCACAACTCTAACCTCTATCACTAGACAATATATATTTAACCCAAAAAATGGCCCTAATAATGTGCAATGACTTACAATATACATCACCTAACTAACCAACTTCTAGTCACTACACCTAAACTTCCAAGTTTCATGATTTTCTTCATCAAAAATCCATGCCCATTTATCGTTATGCTCCTCGACATGCTTTTGGCGAATCCCGCATCAATATGTCCTGGTGGTTGCAAACTTTTTGAGCCCTCGATCCCCGAGAATGTGTGTCGTGTCTTTTGGCAAGTCTAGAAACCATCATGGTTGGAAGCTCCTTAGAAACTAACCACATACGAGGTTCAATTTCCACTGGTATTGAGCGCTCACCACTTGTAGAGTTGGGATCATCCTTCAAAACTGCTGGAACAAAAAGGGTCTAGTATTTGAGTTCTGAGAGATGACTGGGGCATGTGTTCAAGATTGAAGGCACGTTTCTACCACAGACAGGAGATGATTTCTGACCAGCTCCGGTCGATGAGCTTTCGTCCTGCTTTGGTTGCGCGGGAGCAACTGATGGACTGGTTTTACTGCTTGTGTTTCTTAATTTTCCACTGGTAGATGAAGAGTGACTGCTACTAGGAATGTGTTGCATCTGAGTAAAGGCTGGCTTGAAATCTCCCCGAAACGATATCTGGGTCTGGCCTTGAAGAGTACTTCCCTTTGGCTGACTGGAGTTCTTATGGACTGCAGTAGAGGAAGAAAGATGGAGGGATGTTGTAGGGACAACAGAGGTCACCATTCTTCCCGAGTTCGACTGGATTGATTTGTCGCATTGTATCAATGGTTTTGAGAAGCCAGGAGGGGGATTACAAGAAAACTTGGTTGTAGCTGATGAGGGCAAGCTACTATCAGTTGGTACTTTAGTACGAGGTGCCATACGAGACGACATGGTTGCTTGTTGATGTTGGATACCAGCAGGTCGATTTGTTGTTAAAGCAGCAGAAGGGGATGGCCAGTTTACAGAGGCAGAAGATGTCATGAAGTTAAGGGTCCTTGCAGAATTACCAAAAACCAGAGTCTGCCCTGAAGTAGCAGAAGGCTTTGCAGAAGAATTACCAGTGTTCCTATCGATATTACCCGAAAGAACGAATCCATTCCTTCCATCAGAACTTTGGTGATTCTTGTGCTTTGTAGCTTGTGGTGCAGCCCTCTGTACATCAGGAAGATTGTGAAAAACCGTTGTATTGTGCGCTATCGGCGTGAAGTTGAGGTTCGAATGGGTACCATTTCCATTATATGAACCAAAGGACATCGTGAGTCCCTGGGAAGGAACCAAGGCAACCGTGTTCTTCAAATTCTGTGGATGAGACTGTTTCTTGTCCCCACTGTTTCCACCATTGCCAATATTCAATGTCGCTGATGGCATCAAAGTGAATCCCAGTGCCTGAACAGGCAAAATGAAGTTTTGTTCATGAGCACTTTTCTGTACCGGAGCTGCCCGCTTGTCAGAAAACGATGTCGCATCTTCTCCACTGGCCTCACTCTCATGCTTGCAAGATTGGTTAGAGAGTGACAAATGCTGTTCTGTCGACTGCTTTACTTGCATACCATTTGATGGCACTAAATTGTTCCCAGGTACATGCACACTCCATTGGTGCTGCTGAGTTTGTGGTTGTTTATGGGAGCCACTTGGTTGGTGATGAGATTGAGTTTGTGCTGGCTGAATCTGGGATGGATGGAACAGCTGAGATGGATAGAAAGAACAATTGAAAAGAGGCAAGGGTTGGCCATTGTTTGCTCTGTATGTTGCAGTAGTTCCTGCAGCAGTAGGAAAGGTGAATGGATAGTCATTGTTCTGAAGCTTTGCCAAGTACGGAGCTTCAATCGAAACCACATTTGGATGATTATAGTTCATGTTACTAGATACTGCAGGTAATGCTGGAAAGCTCACGAGTGTTCCACCTTCTGGATTATTGCTGAACAGTGATGTCAATTGTTTACTAGATTTGGTGGACCCAGATTGATTTCCAGTGGCAGCTGTCGGTGCTTGATACTGACCAATAGGGAATATGAATCCAGAGCCAGGCTGCAGTAGAAAGAAAATAAGGAGAATAAAATTTTCGCTGTTATGAACAGACCCACCAATTGAAAAAGATTACATGCATTATGTCGAGAAAATATTAAGATCGCACAACAACACACACTCGATCACACAAAGAACAGGAGAGAGAAAATTCAAAGAGGAATATTGGCTAATTTAAGGGCATGGCTATGGTAACATGTTAGGAATCACGGATCTCCACAATGCTATGATATTATTCACTTTGAGCATAAGCTCTATGGCTTTGCTTTGGGCAACTCATAATCATTTCTTAAATTAGCTAATGCAGGACTCCCTCCCAATAATTCTCAATAGAAAATAGTCGAGAAGATCGTACCACCATTGAGTTACCAAAAGATGCTCCCTGTCTCTGCTGAAATACAAGCTGCTTGCTTTTAGCCATATCAGCAAAATTTGCAGCCTCGGAGCTTTTATCATTAGTCACATTCCCAGAAAAGTAACCTTCACTTTGCTCTCTCTGTTGCACAGAATTTAGGCTCATATCCAAATGATTTGCACCCAATGGGTTACTCATAATCATGCCTTCTTTTGAGGACATGCTTTTGAGTTTGGCCTCTGTAAGAGATGCAGAAGCATCCCCAGCTGGGTGGAAATAGTTCGTCTTTGTAAACTGCTGGTGTAAGTAAATGTTTCGGGCAATGTCATAATGAGTCGAGCATCGTTTCGGCCGAGGGTGTGACAGGATGAAATTTGGATGCTGCAAGTTTTGAACATACAATAGCAAATTCAGTGATGAATCCACAGATGGAACAAAGATTTTACCAGTCCTGAAAAGTACCTGTAGTTTGGAGGATGATTTGTCAACACTATCCAAAGGAAGAACTGTCCGGAAATGTGAGCTGAACCTGAATTATATGGGGAAAAAACGAATACATCTCACTTAAATGTGCACAGGAAAATTCTTTCAACAAAATACATATAAACCAAGCCATTGCTTTCAATACAAAGTTCTAAAGAAGTGATTTCTAACCCGACAGGAGGAATTTCGGTCGTTGGCCAGCCACCCAGAATAATGGGCGAGCGCACTGAAGTGGATGATTCTGTGGAAAAGAACAATCATCACAACAGTTGAGAGGACAGTTAGCCATATAATTGTGTTTTGTTCAACATATTGAATACAATTTCAAGATGAAATAATGGGTACCATTTTTTTCAACTGTGCTGGCGGCTCCATTAGGTTGCTGATTGTGACTCTGTTCTTGAATTATGATGCTATTATTGCTATCTAATTGTGATTTCTCCATATCCAGTTTAAGGAATTCAATCTTTTTATCACTTGTCACCATCTTATCTTCATAGATCACTTTTTCTTTTTCCTTAAATCCTTCTACTTCCTTTTCAACCTACACCAGATTTATTAAAGCAAAAAAAAAAACCCCATTAATCAAAAGTTCAAAAAAGAAAACAAAAACTGCGAATCCACCATTTCTATTTCCAGATTCAAAGGTTTAGCATCCAATACCATATCAGCCAGCCCATCCCTTTCTGGCGATGTTGGAGCCGGAGGAGCCTGTTAAACAAAGGCAGTTCTTAGAACTTTCACACTAAAAATTCAGAGGAAATCTAAAATGAAATTTAAAACTGCAGATTCTGACCATCAAATCAATTTTGAATTTCTGTTCTTTCTGGGTCTCAGCCTCTGGAATCCTAAGAATGCACACAAAGTTAGATTCAAATTGATTGTTTCAGGAACGATTGATGGATATGAAGATGTTATTTCGCTTACAAATTAGTTGGTGGCGAATTTTCAGGATCATTCCCTTTGTTCTTCTTATTTTCATCTCCATCAGTGCAGACCTCCTGCGCTGGTTTACTTTCCTCAGTTTTACGTTCATGAGAGACAATATTCATAGTAAAATCAGATGCAGGTTGCTCTGATTCTCCTTCAGCTGTAGCTTCTGACGAATCGTTCTGAGCCAGAGAAGAGGAACTCTCCACTTTGTTCTCCACAGCTACAATGGAAATTGACGTTATGAGTACAGGATGGGAATAGAGAAAGGCATAGAAGTTCCAATCGGAAATATATGCTTTGATCTCAAGGATTTAGAATACTCACCAACATTAAGCAACAAATCAGAGGTGGCACCATTCTTCTGAAGCGAAATAGAGTTCTGGAAGGCAGTATGTGAAGAGTTCGCCGTTGTAGATGTAACTGAAGACTTGGCACCGTCACAAAGAACACTGGAATTCTCTGTTTCTTGGTTCGATGATGGTTTCACATGAACTTCTTGTTTTCTTGAGCACTGTGATTGTTTCTTCAGTTCAAACAGAACCTCAGCGATCTCAATCTCAATATCCCCCTCCTTCGCAGAGGGAGAAGAATTCTTGGACGCTTTCATCGATCGAGTCTTAGGTCCAGTTGATTTCTGAAAATTCGCGAGAAAAGAAAATGACAAAAGTCTCACCAAAATTTCCAAAACATATGCATTGAATAATGATAATAAGAGAGAAAGAAAAGGCAATGAACTAACCATTTTCTTCTTAGCCGAAATAATGGAGGTCGATGGCGAAACGACCTCAGCAGACGACCTCGCCGGAGAATCGGACTGATTCCGATTGCTGTGGTCGTCGGCAATGTCTTCTCCGGCTCCACCAACACCACTATTTCCTGAAACCGTGCAATTATGTGATCTTTTGACAGAAGCTGTAGAGAAAGAATTAAAAACAAACTTCACCATAATGAACCAGAGCATGATTTCAAACAAAATACAAACATAAGAAACCAATCGTCTTATTATCTTCATGCTATACCTGAGCGTGCCTTTCTCGGAACCGGAACACCAATCATCGCGTCGTCAGCAACCTTCCATTGTTGCTTCACAACTCTCGGCGGAAGAGAGTTTCTCCTCATGTTCTGATTCGAAGCAGAAGAAGCCGTAGTAGAAGAAAGAATCCGAGAAACTCCTCCACCGTCTTCAACCTCATCACTATCTCCATCAGCAACAATATCTTCAGCACTGGTATCTCCTCCTTCTTCGTCCACCTCTTCTTCTCTATTTTCCCCTCTCCTACTCCGCTTTCTCTGACTCGCAAACTCTCGATCCCGATCCCTCTTCCCTCCCTTATCCCTTAACCGCACCGTCTCCTGCAACTCCACCTGACCTTCCTCTGCAACAAACAACAACCGTCAATAAAGAACTCACACACAACCAAAAAAAAAAGTCAGAGAAACGAAAATAATCAAAGTTCAAACCAGGTAAATCTCTGAAGGCCGTAGCTCTACTACGTCGCCGTGAGGATCCATTGGCAGCCACTGTACTAGACGAACTCCTCGCTTCTCTGCTTTTCTCCATGATCATGCGTCTCAATCATGAAATTTCAAACTCTCTCACAGAAATGAATCAACGATTCCCCTCACTTCGTGAAGTAAAATCAAATCCACCTCGCCGGGAACTAACAGTAAACTCCGGCGAACTCCCGAATGATGAAACGCACAGCAAAATCCTCTGCCTCTTTTCTCTCTGTTCTTCGGTGTTTATTTTGTGTGCTTTTATGTGCTTTTAATCTAATCACTTTCTTTTACTTTTCTATTTTATTTTATTTATTATATATATTTTTTTAAATTGCTTGGGAGAATTTTACACTTCCACGCAAAACCTGCTTGGTAAATGGACGGCTGAGATTCAATGGAGGGGGCTGCCTAACTATGAAATCATGGAAATCGAAAATGAATCGAACGGCTGTGATTGGCCAATGCCAGCAAGGCAAAGGCAAAGGCAAAGAGGTCGATTTTCGATGGAATATTGCCACTTCGCACACATAAGCCACGTGTAAATTTATTTTATTTTATTGATTTTTTTTCGTTATCCGAATCGAAAAATAATTTTCTTTTTCTTTCCTCCAACTCCACTCGCCACGCGCCTTAAAATGCGTGACCGGATAATCTCTCCACTCCTCACTTCCCTATCAAATTCGGTCCGAGGACAGTCCCACAGTTGCTGACGTGGATCTGAGTTGATGAGACCACCAATTCCCTTTTTTTTTTTTCAATTTACATTAATTAAAACTTATTTTAATAAATTAATTAAATTACAATTTAACATTTTTATAAATATTTACTACAATTATCGAAACAACCCTTTAAACTTTCATAAATAAATTAAATAGAAATTTAATTAATATAATTATAAAATTTTATATTAAAATTTTAAATTTTAAACAACATAATAATCATTTTATTTATATCATTATATAAAATTCTAAAAAGTTCCATTTATATTATAAAACTTTAAAAACATTTCTAATAATTTACTATTATTAATATCATTATTCAAACGGTAATGTGATAACTTTTAAAAAGTGTTTTAATAATTTACTATTATTTAATGTCATTATTCAAGTGGTAATGGTGACGTGTTCTTTATACTATTAAGCCATGATTTGGCATAAAGAAAATAATATATAAATATATATATATATATGACGATGGCTTAATTTTACATTAAAATATTAGAAAATAAATTTAAAAATAAATTTATAATTCAAAAAATTTCTGAATAAATTTAATTAATATTCGTTTCTTAGTACATAAACATTATTTAATTAAGATGATTTAGGTAATTAATAATTTTTAATGGTGTGTTGAAAGTAAATTAATCTTTGTGTGAGGTGAATTAATTAGTGGTTAAAAAATATGGCCAATTAATTAATAACTATAATTAATTAATAATTCATAATGGAATATATAGGAATTTGGGAATTTTTTGGCCCCACATGAAACACTCATAGTGCCTATCTATAATTAAAATATTTATATATATTAAAAAAAATAAGAAAATATAGATTTTAAGATTTGATTTCATTAATTTAATCCAATAGTCTAAACATTATGATTTTAAAAATTATTCAATTACTATTTTAAAAGTAAATCATATTATAATGTCTACTTATTATATTTTTTTCAAGCAGCAATTAAATTTGACGTCAAAATTATTTTTTATTTTTTATTTTTAAATCACATCCGTGACCTGAAAATCAACCGTCCGTCCCAACAAATATCTTAGGAAATAGGAAACAGGCGCAGCCCGTAGCCCAACTGTTTTTTACAAGCCACTCAGAGATAATCAAGTGGGCCCAGCTGACCGATTCAGCCAGTCAATTCCATTCTCAAAATCCCCACTCGACAAATATTAATTACATGCAAGCGGGACCACCGATGAACCATTAAATAAACGGATATGATCGATCGTATTAATACAACCCACTTCCAAACCGTACGATAAGAATCCTACGTGGCATATCTTAAAACATTAAAAATAAAATAAAATAAAGAAAGCTCTCTGAACTGGCAGCCATAACCACCTGCCTCCTCGGTGAATCAAATTAAAACCGTGGGTCCCGGTTGGTCGCCTACCGAGCCGTCACCCTCTGTACTCACGCGCCTTCAAATGCTGACGTGGGCACTGCTAGAGAGTAATCATACGCCGCGGGCGTAAACATTTGGCTCCGTGAACCGGTTTTGACTTTCGGTTAGTCAATCTCAATCCAACGGCTGAGATTGAGCGTGACGTGTTGAGAAAATCGCTGTGGAAGAAGCGACGGGACCCGAGGCGTCAATCACGACGTGTCGCTTTGCCAGCGTGGAAGCTACTTGAGTGGAGTGTGTGCGTAGAAAGAAATTGTTTTTATCCTTATTTTATTCTTTTTTTTTTTTCTATCGGCACCCACTTTTATATTATTTATATTATTCATTTAATTCAACCGCCTTCCATTTCTTTTGTCTTATTTATATTCTTCAAATACGACTTGCCACGTCACTATAAATATTCCTTAAATTAAAATAATACAATATTTATTTATACGGGATATGCTCGAATGATACCAATATTAAATATTCAAATTCCTATTTTAAAATAAAATAAAATAATTCAAGAGTAATTGAATAACTATTTTCTTATTATTTAAATAAAGAAAAAAAGTAAAACTAAATTCGAAAAAATATATAATAAAAAAAATAAGTTGTTCGCCATAAAATATGCCTCGGAGAAAACAAAGTCATAATATATAAATATAATATATTTATTTATTTATTTAAAATATTAAAAAATATCAATAACTTAAAAGATTAGCTTTGACAATTTATTTATCTTAAAATAATATTATCCTTTTCCTTTTGTCTTTTGGGCAATAAAAAATGGTGGCCAAAGAAATATTATTTTAATATAAATATTTAAAAAATCATGATTTTATTAATTAGTTATTATTAAAAGTAAAAACATTATCTTTTCTCTTGCCATATTTCCTCTCTAAATAATATATATATATATATATAATTAAAAAATGAAAAAAAAAACATCCATTAGGCTTTTTGATAATTTTTAATTATCAAATAATAATACACTAGACAAAATAATCCATTCCCTCTCCCACTTGCCCAATTTTCAAATATAATTTATTTAATTATCTTTTATTATTTTAAATCTTATTTTATTAAAAATAAATAAAAAAAAAAGTTCCAATTATTACCATAAAAAAATGAATTTTAGGCTAATTTAATGATAATATTTAGAATTTAAAAAATATTTAAAAATTTAAACCATAGTGAAATAAATATTAAAATATATAATTATTTTTAATTATTCTAAACAAAGAGACTTACACGCATCTTTATTAGATTTAAATAGTAAATTTTAATTCATCTAAACGTGATTATTTATAAAATAAAATAAAATAAGTCATTACTAATTATTTTAAATAAATATCTTGATCATATTTAATATTTAAATAATAAATTTCAGTCCATATAAACGTGATTATTTATAAATGTCATTACTTTGTTTAATATTTAAATAATATAATCATCAATTATTTTATTTTGACCTAAGTTTGGTTGGCATATTATTTAATATATATATATAGGACTAGAAGGACGTTTAAATATTTTTATATATCAGTGGATGGAGACAAATTCACCATTATCATATAATATTTATTAAAAAAATATTAAAGTAATTGAAACTATACAATAGCTTATTAAATTCTTTTAATATTATTAATTGGACCATAGGTTTGTCTTTTTTGTTACCACACATTTATTGAGTATTTTAATTTGTACGCTCCGTTTGTAAAAACAATAAATCACTCTCGAAAATAAATTTTACAAGCGAAATTTCTGGTTAAAGTTTAAGAGAAAAGACATCTTACTCTTTTACGTGGGCCCTACTATTCTCGAAGATATAGTTCAACTGGTAAAACTTTAATCAAAGGTTGATGTGTCATGTGTTTATTGGTGTATTCAATTATTTATCGCGTTTAGATACGGTAAATTAAGAATAATTTTAATACAAAATTTAGGATATATAAATTAATAAATATAGAATTTATAATTATATTTAATTAATTAAAAAAGACATGAATTCTTTAATATTCATGCGATAATTAACTAAACCATAAATGTTAACGTGTCAATCTTTAAATTCAAATAACAATTTTTTATTTAAATAAAATATTGCAATAAAAAATTATAAAAGAATAAAGTATTATGCATTTAGGTAATTTATTATTTTAATATGTTGGTATACAATGAGTTGGGATATGGGCTATATTACATATTCAAATAACATATTTTATTGGTATTATTTTACATTATATTCTTCATATATTAATATTAAAATAAAAATTATTATTTAAAGGCACAGGGTGATGGGGCAAGTAGACATAAAATATTAATTTTAAAGTTAAATAATAAATAATAAATAATAATAATAATATAATTCAAATGGCCATTTTGCCCCCACCAAAATTTAAAATTACGTCTAAATTCTAATTCCACTATTTTTCTCCTCATTTATTCATTTTATTTTATAAAAATAAATATTTAATTGGTTAGTGCCAATATAATACATAAAAATAAAAAATGAATTATATATATATAATTTAGCATAAAAAATATATCAGAATTCAGTTGTTCTTGTCTTAGACTAAGCCCACTTGTGCATAGGCCCATAGGCCCAACATCCTATCCAATCTCAGCCCACATCCGACCATTCGAACAAAGTTTACAACCCAATCCTCTGTTTTTTTGGGTTGATTTAGGTTGAGCTGTCGGGTTGTTCTTTTTTTTACTCTAAGTATTTAAAAAATATTGTTTATCCACAATACATATTACGTCGATAACTAAAATCTCATAAAATTTAAATATCAAATATTTATAAGTCATAATGTATCAGTAACATCGGTTGCAAACGATAAATATTTTTAATATTTTAAAAAGTAAGGTAGGGTTGGATTGTTCGAGTTGACAAATTGATTAGACTTATGACTGACGTTCACAGACAAATTATTTAGATTTACGAGTGATGTTCTAACACAGAGATATGTTCTTAAAGATTTTTCATATTTAAAAAAAAAAAAAAAAAAAAAAAAAAAAAAAAAAAAAAAAAAAAAAAAAAAAAAAAAAAAAAAAANTATGGCTGCTCAAGGAAACTGTTATTTAGAGCAAGGAAAGTGTTAGGGTTTCCCCATCCAAATTCATTCCTGGTTTGGTATTTGCCAGCTAAGCTAACTAAGGATTTGATCGTGTTACCGAACCGTTCAAGAATTATTCAAAATTGTCTCTTAGTTATATACTCGTGATCTTTAGTGTTTAGTCGATGTATACCGAGCCTTCTCTTTCTAGACTCATCAATTTCTTTCGTCAGACCCGGAAGGATTCTTCTATCCACATGGCTAAGTCAAGGTCGTGATTCTAATACCATTTGTTAGAGACAACGAACCTTAACACGTCTTCATAATGATATGAAATTATCCACTTTGGACGTAACCCCCTCATGGTTTTGCTTTTGGAACCACCTAAAAACTCTCGTATCAATGAATACGTTATCCCTAATTTAGGGTATAGCATCCACCCGTTGAACTATGCTTAAATTGGTAATATAAATTAGGAAAAATGACCGGATATGGAAGTAAAAATTACCATTTTTGTTAAATCGGAAAAAAGGTAAATAAATCAATAATTGAATATAATATATATATATATATATATATATATATATATATATATTATATGTGGAAATTAAAAATATTTTATGAGATTTTGGTGGTTAAACTCATTTATTATGGAGGCCTTGTGATAGTTATTTTTCACAAATAAATAAATAAAATCCATTTTTTATATAAAATAAATATTAAACAATAATTTTATAGATAAATTACATATTTAGGGTATAAATTTTTAATTTTATGTTTGAATAATAATCTATTAAATACAAAAAAAAATTATTAAATATTTTTTAGAATTTAATAATATATTAAATTCAAATTTTTTTAAAAAAGAGTTACTAAAATAGTGTCCTGTGTTATTTAATGTTCATAAATAATTTTCTTATATGCTGACTGTATAAATATGAAATAATACGTTAAAATTAGGATCACCGACATAAATATTGTGAATAAATTAATAAATAAAATGATTTTATATTTTCGTATTAATTATTTTGGTATTTAAAATTTAATAGCCGATTCCTCTCTCTTTCAATTATTTACTCAGCCTTTACAAGTGAAGTCATTAATTATTGTAAATTTATTATGTTCGTCCATCTTTATTGTGGTGGTATTTTGGTCTTTTCACTTATTGAAATCTTAAATTTAAGGCTGATTTTACAGCCATCGTTGGTTCTTTTTAATTAAATACAATGCGTCATTGACATTAATGCCCATTTTATTATTATTATTTTATTTATTTTATTTCTAATAATTTTATACCAGAAATTTAACTAATTCTGAGCCTTCTAATTTCAAAATTATTTAGCGGGTCGGTTCACGTGTTGACTTATTTTTTGTTATGTCAAGTTGACCTATTTGATGTAACAATCCAAGTCCACCGCCACCGCTAGCAGATATTGTCCTCTTTGGACTTTCTTTTTCGGGCTTCCACTCAAGGCCCACCGTCCTCGCTGGCACTCTTTCCTTCCTCCAATCGATGTGGGACTGCCTCCAAATCCACCCCCCTTTTGGGCCCAGCGTCCTTACGGGCACACCGCCTCGTGTCTACCCCCCTTCGGGGAACATAGAGAAGGCTGACACATCGTCCGGTGTCTGGCTCTGATACCATTTGTAACAACTCATGCTCACCGCTAGTAGATAGTGTCCTATTTGGGCTTTCCCTTTCGGGCTTCCCCTCAAGGCTTTGTTAGAGGAAGGTTTCCATACCCTTATAAATGGTGGTTTGTTCTCCTCTCCAACCGATGTGAGACATCACATCTGAGATTCTAGTTATTAAGGTAATATTTATTGTAGATAAGTACGTGTTTTTAGATAATTAAATTATTAATAAAAAATAAAAACTTGACGGTCCAACCCAACTAAACCCGAAACAAGAGGATTTTGTGGGTTGGAAGCTCTATTTAGGTTGCTCAAGTTATCAACCCGGCCAACCATAAATGTCGAATTGGTCCAAAATGTTTTTCCAGCTCAACCCGTGTATACCTCTAAAAACCTTTTTTGTGTGCTCTAACTTACGTTCTAAAAATAATAATTAAAACCGAGTATAGTCATGCTTTTATGATTGCACCAGTGTCCACTAAAATCCTCGACTTTCAATTTCGACATAAAATTTATTCTTTTTAACTACCAAAACAAAAAAAATTTATAGCAAGAAGAAAATGACACGCTTCGTTCGGAAGAAACATATCAAATTATTTGTATAGTTTTTGTACCTTTGCTTTCTTATTTTTGTCATTTGTTCATTACATCACGCTAAATTATTCAATGATATGTCATTTTTACTTGCGAGTAGAAGCGAAAAAATGTTAGGAAGTCAGAGCACACTAGTGTGGTACCAACTAGCATAAACATTTTCGCTATAGCGTAATAAAACTTAGAGAGCTAATAAGTTAATAACATAGTAATAGCTTAGTGCACTCGAGTTTTAAATGATTTGTTAATGACTATGTATCAATTGGCTCGAGACATCCAGATTAGATAACGATAGGATATCGAGAGTGTCAATAGTAGAAAACGAAATGACAATATCACTACACTGTAAGTTAACTGAGAGAGATCAATATATCCGAAAAAAGCAAACCGTGCCCTAGACTGAGTTCGACGAGAAAACTAATCAATTTTTCGGAAAGCGCCGATCATACCCTAAATACACAATTAATTATTTTTTAAATTTAAAAATAAAAATTATTACATATATTAAAAGAAAAAAAAAAAAGAAAAAGGAAGAAGCCGAGCCGGCTAAAAAGCCGAGATTGGCGCCGTGTTAGCTCAAAGAAAACACACGCCGATTAGTACGTTTTAAGCCGCTGCATCCTAATATTATATAATATATATAATTAAAAAATAAATTAAATATATATAAATAGGCAATAAAAGCGAGAATATCCCGTCTCTCTCTCTCGCTTCCCATTAGGGCTTTTTCCCCCTTCTCTGTAACTCAAAAACTCACTAAACTTCCTTCCATCCGCCATTAATGGCTTCCACCTACAAATCCTGAACCTTAATCCACTTCTTTCAATTCCTCCATTTCCCCTCACTATTTTCCTTCAATTTCTCACTTAACGCCTTCATTTCCTTCTATCCTAGTTTCTGATTATGGAGTTGAGCAAGGTCACCTTGGAGATCTTCACCAAGCTCGAGCAGCAATGGCTCTCTCACCACTGCGATGCCGCCAAAAAGATACGGATTCTCTGCATCGACGGCGGCGGAACCACTGCTGCCGTTGCAGGTGCCTCGCTAATTCATCTCGAAGACCAGATCCGATTCAGGACTGGCGATCCTCACGCTCGCATTGCAGATTTTTTTGACCTCATTGCTGGAACAGGCGTCGGAGCGATTCTCGCATCGATGATTGTGGCGGACGATGGCTCTGGACGTCCTCTGTTCTCTGCTAGGGATGCTGTGAGTGCGATTTCGCTTAGGAATTCGGAGATGTTTAAAGTGAAATTAGGCAGTGGATTTTGCGGACGGAGGAGGTTTTCTGGTAGGTCTATTGATGGAGTGTTGAAGGAGTTGTTTAGAGGTGAGAATGGTAAGGATTTAACTCTGAAGGATACTTGTAGGCCGCTTTTGGTTCCGTGTTTTGATCTGAAGAGTTCAGCGCCGTTCGTCTTCTCTCGCGCCGATGCTTCTGAATCGGCGAGTTTCAACTTCGATCTCTGGAAGGTCTGCCATGCCACGGCGGCGACGCCGAGTTCTTTTAAGCCGTTTCATCTCACTTCCGTAGACGGAAAGACCTCTTGCACCGCCGTCGACGGCGGTTTGGTGATGAACAACCCGACCGCCGCCGCCGTGACGCACGTACTTCACAACAAGCGCGATTTTCCGTCCGTCAATGGCGTTGAGGATTTGGTTGTGTTGTCGTTAGGTAACGGACCAGCAAGCGGTTGCAACGGCAAAGTCCGTCGTAACGGCGAGTGCTCGACCTCCGCCGTAATCGGCATTGTTCTCGACGGCGTCTCCGACACCGTCGATCAGATGCTTGGGAATGCCTTTTGCTGGAATCGAACGGACTATGTGAGAATTCAGGTATAATTGAATTATCTGAATTTCTACTTTCTCCGACAGCAAAGATTTTGTTTGTTTGGTTGCTAAGAAAATCCAAGAAAATAGACCCCAAAGTAAGGAACGGAGTTAGCTTTCTTTTTACTTTTCTCTATTTTTGGTCTAATAAATCTATTCTAAGTTAAAAAAACAAAAACAAATTAAATTATACTCTTTAATCTTTTATTTATTTATTTTCTTCTTTTCATAACGCGTTAACAATAACGTGCAGGCAAACGGCCTGGTGAAAGAAGGTGAGGTGTTAAACGAAAGATGCGTTGAAACGTTGCCGTTTGGCGGGAAGCGGTTACTAACGGAGAGTAACGGCCAGAGAATTGATAGCTTCGTGCAACGGCTGGTGGCTTCAGGGCGGAGCAGCCTGCCGCCGAGTCCATGCAAAAATCCGGCCGCCGTCAGCCCACTTTCCGGCCGTTAGGGTTCAGCAGAGATTATAAATATATTTTTTTTCTTTTTTTGGAAGGAAAAAAATGTTGTTATTATTATTTATTTTCCTTTTAATTTTAACATGTAACCCATCTCAGGTTCACATCTTAACCCTGCAGTTAAGTTAGTTTTCCAGCAGCAGCTAATTGCAGTCACTGTTCTAATTAATTTTCTTAATTATTTAAATCAAAATTTAGCATTTCCTCTTTTAATTCAGTCACTGTTCTAATCTTATAATATTTGATAAAATGTCATTTTAATTTTAGAAATTAAAAAAAAAAAAAAAGAGTTAGGGCAATAGAAAATAAGAATAAAGGAGATAATGTCGGCGGAATTGGAGGGTCAAACAGTTAGATTTATTATTATTTTTTTCTTCTGAAAAGTAACGACAGTTTTTTTTTTTAAACAAAATAAATAAAAGTGGATAGTTTGATTTACGGAAGAAGTGGGATATGATGGAGTTCCCACCTTCCCCCTTTTCTCTTTTTTTTTTTCATCTTCCCAATACTAAATTATATATAAAAAAATAATTTTAAAAATACAAAATTCACTATTTACTGTCTTTCATAAACGTTTCAAAACTATGATTTACGATAAAAAATCGTAAAAACATTAGATAAATGATTGATCCCATGAATATCGAAAATAATACAGTAGTGACTAAAATATTTGTCTGAGTTAAAATTTAAAACACAAGCGAAAGGTTTCGTTAAATAAACGATTTTAAAGATCCAATTGAGATCTAAACCAATTTAAAATGTTTGTATGAGATTCATAATTTATTTAACATGTCTAAATTATTTATTGTATTAATTGAAATACTTATAAATGTTTTTTTAAGGATATTCGTGGATACCCATGTTTTGATGTCATAAAATCAACGGTTGATCTTCTATTTATTTAATATTTTGATTTAGATAAATAATTGCAGAAGTATCACCAAAATATTAAAATTAAAATTATTTTTATTAATTAAGTTGAAAAAATCTCATGCTTTAATTTAATTTGCTGAACATGTCTATTTTCATAACAAATAATTGAAAAAAAAAATCATATAACACATGATTTGATTTACAACAAATTGTTAGACAAAAAAAAAAATCATTATATTAAGAAATTAAATACATAAAACAAAGATTTGAAAAATAAAATTATTATTATTGGTTTCTACATGAAAAAAAAAAATAATAATGAATATATGAATTATTATATATTATATATTAAAAAAAAGGGAAATAAAAGATTGATACATACATGAAAATAATTCAACCAATTTGCATAACGTGACATCAAATAGTAATGAATTATTCATATAATTTTTCCACTTGCATCATATATTTTCCCTCCAATTTTTTAAAAAAATTTAAATAAATTTGGAAGCATTGGAACAAGTTGGATAAATTTTAAAATTATCTTAATTTTATTGAAAAATATATATATATATATATATATTTATTTATTTATTTTAGAGTAAAGACAAGATTTAAAAACATAAACAAATTAAATGTATATTTCATGTGAGTCTCTATCACTCACCTTGTTTTATTTTTCCAACCTGGTTGATGTGACAACCTTTTACAAACAAGAATCCTATGAGTATATATGTTTCTATTTATTCTCTCTATATATATTTATTTAATTTATTCATTTTAATTATTAAAATATTTTAATTTATCGTAATAATTAGTAGATTCGACAATTATTTTTATTTTTATTTTTTTGTTTTCGTAAAATATATTTCGGAGACGTGAAGTATACGATAATGACTATCGAGTTTCTACGACGACATTTATTTTATTTTTTTTTATTATTATTATTTGCATAAATATGTTAAGTAGTTCACATGCATGCATTTTAGTTGAAAGGGAGAACATGATATTGAAAAGGAATATAATTATTTTTTAAATTATAATTATTATTTTTTTATATCTTTTTACAAAATATGGCATGTTGTTTATTTGGCTTATTTTCCAATTTGCATTTTGTCATGTTTATAAATTTTTAAATTGGTTACTATTTTATAATATTTTAATGATTTATGTGGCTAAATATAGGTAATACCCGAGTAAATAAGAGGTTGTAATGGCCTAGATCTGCCGCTAGTAGATATTGTTCTATTTGGGTTCCTCCTCAAGGCTTTAAAACACGTTTGCTGAGGAAAGGTTTCTATACACTTGTAAAGGGTGTTTTGTTATCTTCCCCGACCAATGTGGGACATCAGAATCCACCTCCGTTTGAGGCCTAGTGTCCTCACTAACACTCTTTCCTTTTTCCAATCGATGTGGGACCCCACCAAATCACCCCCCTTTGGGACCTAGCATTCTTACTGGCACACCGTCTCGTGCCTACCCCTTTTGGACAACAGCCTCCTTGCTAGCACATAGTACGATGTCTGTCTTTGATACCATTTGTAACGGCCCAGATCCACCGCTAGTAGATATTGTCCTCTTTGGGATTTCCCTTTCGGGCTTCTCCTCAAGGCTTTAAAACGCGTCTACTAGGGGAAGGTTTCTATACCCTTATAAAGGGTGTTTTAAAATCGTGAGGCTAACGACGATACATAACAAGCCAAAACAGACGATATCTACAAACAGTGAGCTTAGGTTGTTACAAATGGTATAAAAGTTTGACACTGGGCAGCGTGTCAGTGAGGATAGTGGGTCCCCGGGAGGGTGAATTATGAAATCCCACATCAGAACAGAACATTTCTTATAAGGCTGTGGAAATCTTTCCCTACCAGATGGTTTTATAAACGGTGAGGCTAACAACAATACATAAGAGGCCAAAACGAACTATCCTCGGTAACGATCAAATATAAAAATATTATATATTTAGTTACTTTTTATTTAGTAGTGGCCCAAACATTTCCCACCCAATTAAAAAAGCTAGATTCTAGGCAAGGCTTTAATTAAATTAATAAAGCTTATTATAGGCTTTCTTTGCCTTAATTAAAATAATACTCATTAATCACAGCAACGGTCAATAAAGCATATCTAAAGCTTTAAATAATTAATTAATTAATTACTTTTTTTAAATAAATTAATAAAATTTATTACATCATAAATAAGAAAAATAAAATAATTTCAAAAACATCTTTACAATTTTTAATTTTTTTATTATCATAAAAATTAATGATTCCCATGAAAACATTAGAAGCAAGAATAATTGGAAAAAAAATAAAAATAATAAATAAAAAAATAAAATAAAGTGTTGTTCTTTTTCTCCCAAACAAGCATTATTAGGGATCATTTCATTTCAATTCATTGATCCCTTACTTGAAGAGGGAAAATCAATGATTAAATGAGTATGATACAATTTTGTTACGTGACGAAATATATGTAATGTTCGAGTAAATAAATAGTACATGAATGAACCGAGATCACATTCGAGAGCGATACTGAAGATATAATGATTAAAAAGTACTTAAAAAAATTAACAGTTACTATCTATACCAATAAAGTGCACGTTTGGACCAATTTTACGTCGGGTAACCTACTCGTAATGAATAAATGATGCTAAAATGAGCGGATTAATATAAAATTACATATTAATGTAATTTACTTTATGCTTTACTTGTAACCATTCACGTTCTATTATGGATTTGATTAAGATATTATGATTAATTTTTTAATAAAATTATAAAAATATTATAATAAAAGAGGATTTAGATTTATTTTTCCAAGATATTTAAAATTTTTATTGTTTCAAAGTAATTTATAATATTTTATGAAGTTTTAAGTATGGTCTTTGCGTTGGAATGATTTGTACAATTATTGTAACCTTGTTCCAATGTCTAAATAATTATGTTTGTATTTATCTCTATTAATTTTTGTTAATGTTTTATAACAATTTTTTATTTTTTTAGAGTCTCGAGCCACGAATCGTTATTATTTATACGGAATTTAAAACGTTTCGATAAATTTTAATATTACATCACTAATAATTTACATATGCTAAGTCTTGGATCTGTCTCGGTTCTTATAAACATACATCTTGTATATTCTCTCGCTCTGACCGTGCAACTTAACTTCCGTCTGAAAAAAAAGTAGCATGAACGAGTATGAAATTAGGGTTCTAAGATGCGATGTCCGACATTGGTTGGGGAGGAGAACAAAACACCATTTATAAGGGAGTGGAAACCTTCCCCTAGCTAATGCGTTTTAAAGCTTTGACGGGAAGCCCGAAAGGGAAAGCCCAAAGAGAACAATATCTGCTAATGGTGGATTTGGGTCGTTACAAAAACCACCATTTGTAAGGGTGTGGAAACCTTTCCCTAGCAGATGCGTTTTAAAATCTTGAGGGGCAGCCCGAGTGGTGGATCTGGGTCTTTAACCATTTGTAAGGGTGTAAAAACCTTTCCCTCTCCCAAAGAGGACAATATCTGCTAGCAGTGGATCTGGGTCCTTAACCATTTATAAAGGTGTGAAAACCTTCCCTGAACAGACGCGTTTTAAAGCTATGACAGGAAGCTCAAAGAGGACAATATCTGCTAGTGGTAGATCTGGGCCGTAACATAAGACATCTCAATGTCACGAATAATTGTCTCGTCCATGCGCTATCTCAATGTCATGTTGAAACTAGGGTTCTAAGATAAACAATAAAATAGTAATTTTTAATCAACTTTAAGCAAAGTTGAATATACACACGTGTGTTTCTCTCTCATAGTCATACACACGTGCTCTCTCTTTCACTCTCACATGTATGAAAAGGTAGCATATAGATATAAAGATTATGTTGAGATCCTGTCCGGTTTTGTATTTTCCTATGTCTTTACTTCATATATGGTTTCTTATCGAGCCTATATGTCTCGGTAAAAGGTGAGGATAGGTTCAAATTTTCGTACCCTAATATTTTGTTGCACGATGGTAGTTTTTGAAGCGGGATGTCCCTACTTTGCCTCAAGAACCAATCACGTGCTAATGGTTCATATATTTAAACAATGGTGAACTCAATTAAGAATGGTCGAGTAAGGAGAAATGAACCAAGCTCGATATAATTAGTCGTGTGATGCTAACCCATCTTTATAAAAGTATTTATAACATGCACGAGGAGCAAGCCCGTGAGGAGCTGCACCTAAACCCTAAACCCTTTTACACTATCGACCCAGAGAAAAATTATTCGACTAGTTAGGTTATAGCAATGCAACTGTGTGTTTCTTAATAACCGTTGGATTCTATCTTACTTATATCTAACGATATAAACTGTCATCCACGTTGTAGCAGCCTGGTTCGGTAACCATTGAGAGCCATAAAGGGTTCGAGAATAAGGCCATTAACTTTGATGGTGGGCACCCTCCCACGTCTCTTTGTCTTTGACCCGCAAAATGACCTTTTGTATTGCCACATGTTATATTCCTTTGTACTGTCACGGTAACCTTAACATTTCCCCCATTCTTCTCCTTCCCAAAAACATTTTTTTTAGCAATTTTTAAGAATAATTTTTTTTTCTTCTAAAGAAATTAATAATTAAATCATTTTCCAAAAAAAAAAAAAAAGTGTTTTTATTATTTTTTTTGTTTTGTTTTACGATCCTTTTTTACTCGAGAAGAGAAAAACGCGAAATTGTACGAACTATTTGTTTAAGACGGCGTCGTTTCCAATGTTAACATACAGGCACGTGGCATCCACTCAGATGATATGTTCCACGTGTGTATGTTTCTTCATAATTAGATCCGACGGTTAGGATTCGTTTTTGACTTTTTTCTCCAACAAGTTGACAACTGGCATTGGGTCAAACGCGCTTCCAAATTATCTAGAGAATTACAAAATTTCCAAAAATCACTTTAATTTAACTATTTATTTTCCCCATAAATCTAATTAATTTTCATTAATTAATAATGATTCCCAACAAAATCATGCTTCATGCTTCCACTAATTAATAATTAGTGGCTCATTTATTTATCTTAGTGATAAAAGTCAACAAAAAAAAAAAAAAAAAAATTTTCGGTTGAAGCTCGAGTTCTCAAATCAGCCACATCCGGTATGTAGGTTTTACATATTTTACGGGCTACGGTCTTTTCTCAATCAGACAAATTTTACCATTGTTATCATGTGAATGTCGGTTGAATCATGAATTCTCAAGTCAGCCACATCGAGTGTGCAGGTATTATATATTTTGCGTGTTACGGTCTTTTCTCACTCAGATAAATTTTACCATTGCTGTCATGTGAATGTCGGTTGAAGCTCGAGTTCTCAAGTAAGCTACATCGGCTACGTTTTTGTCTCGACGTTAGTATAACATGAATGTTGGGTAGGTTAAGAAGTGGAAAACTAATGGCACTAAACCTACTACTATGAATACTAGTTAGTAGAGTAGTACGAAATAAATATTAACACACGGGTAAGGAAGGGAACAAGAGTGGTCCGTACTGGAAATTGGTCGGAAAGAGCAGTGATCTGGTGGTGGCAGGTACACAAGAAGGACGCAGTTCATCACGTGCCCATTTCACGAGCTTTTTCCTTTCTTCCCTAAAGCCAAAGCCCTGTGAGCCGTGAGGTGGAAATTAGTAATTTAATATTAAAAACTTTATTTATTAATATAATATAAAGTTTATAACATCTGATCTCGTGACTCTGTTATTTGTTTCTAATTAATTAAAATTTTAATCAAATATAAAATAATAATAATAATAATAAAAAGATTTAGTTGACTTCGGATATAATTCATTTATAGTTTTTGTCTTTCTTAAGATTTGATTGTTTATTTATTAATTAATTACTTTGTACTTTTCCTTTTAATTAGGTGTTTTATTTATTTATGTCATCATTTTTGTCGGTCCGATCTAACTAAATGCACCTTAATCTTAAGAGAGCCTCGTAAGCCGGTCTATGTTCGAGTGACCTAGTAAAGTAAAATATTCTATATATTGAAACTTCTATGGTTGTGAAGTTTGCTTCTAAATATGACAATGTGATGTATACGGGTTGGGTTCCGTTCCGTTAAGTTGAAAAAATCTTTTCAACCAACTTGAAATTTCGGGTTAGTTAGGTTAGCAACCCTCGGATTAGTTAGGTTGACAACCCGAGCAACCCAAAAAGAGTTTACAATCAAACTCTCTATTTTTGGAGTTAGGTTGTCGGGTTGTCTTTTTAACACGTTAAATATTCTTAATATTTAAATACTTAAGCAAATAAAAATAAAAAACTAAATTTCTTAACGAGATAAATAATTTCATGATCGGAAGCTTACTTTTAAAAAAAAATAAAAAATAAAAAATAAAAAATGAATATGAGAGGCAAAGAGATGGTGTTGGGCTTGGGCTTTCCTATAATTGGTCACATTTGGGCCAAACTTTAATGGGCCTAAAGTTTCATCAAACCAACCCGAAACCGAACCCGAACCCGAACCCGAACCCGAACCCGAGTTATTAATATCTTTTGAGAATCTTGACTGAGTTTCAAATCTAAGATCTTTCATTCATTTCCATGCATTGTATTGTATGGTCTAACAAAAGCTGCATACCCTTAAGTTGACAAAAGGAAAGAAGAGTTATAACCATTTTCGAGTTCAATTTTGTTTAGACGTCTTCTTCTTCTTGCTTGAAGGACGAACATTGAGAGACGTAACCTTGTTGAGCTCTGCTCGAGACGTAGCTTGAGTTGATTCCGACACTTTCAAACTGTTCGAGATCAAAATGACATCCTTCAACTTCTCCAACATTTCAAATGCATCACGATTCCCGTTCTTGTACTGCACAAAAACATCAATTTGCTTATGGATAACAAAGTCAAGAGACCTGACATAATTTAGACATGAACATAACACAACATATGATGCGACTTCAGTAGTGAGAGTTTTCCACAGTGGGACGTTCTCAATTCAAAGTGGACTTTGGGGTCAAAGCCTAGACCAAAGGTGCCTAATTAGGGAGACTCATTAGGTAGCAAATACCATCCTCAGGTAAACCAAGCCCCGGGTGGTAGCCTAATCGAACATCTTTTTCTAAAATACCAACATGGTCTCAAGGAGTTTCGAAACCCTCATAGCCCAAGCCCACCACTAGCAGATATTGTCCTATTTGGGCTTTCCCTTCGAGAGCTTCCCCTCAAGGTTTTAAAACGTGTCTGTTAGAGAGAGGTTTCCATACCCTTACAAGGAATGCTTCATTCTCCACTCCAACCGACGTGGGATCTCACAACATAGACCATTAGAAATGGCAACGCGTAGTTCTCAGAAAATGGTATACATCGAGGTCATATTGGAATGATTAGATCGACTAGCAAGTGCTTTTGATACCTTTCTAATTCTTATGACTGAGCTCGAGCGCTCTTTTACGAGTTCTTTTCGGAGATTTCTAATGGACATTTTCATTCTATGAACAAAACTACGACAGCTAGAAGAAGTGGAATTGAATAGTACATACTGCTTCAAATAAGCCAAGAGCCTTTTCCAATTTTAGAGTAAGCACTTGATTTTCTTCAGCTAGTTCTTCAATCTGCACATAAGCAAATAGTCGTCAAAATACAACACGGTTCGCAATGAATTCAAGTCGGGATCGAGAAAAATCGATGAATATAACCTTCTTCTGGGATGCTATATACAAGCTCTTGTAGTTCATATCAGGTGTCGGTACCGTCGTTTCGGTCGGGCACGATCTTTTGATAACCTGCCATTCACAAATTCATGAGCAAAATCTTAAAACTAAGAGCACAAGAAACATAAAATGCTCTATACCTCAGTCTTTATTGAGTCTAAGGTATGGCCATGTGATTCAAGCAGTTTTACAATATAGTCAATTTTCCCTTCAAATTTCCTTCCCTCCATCATTAACTCCGGCCAGTAATTCTCTTCGTCGGGCGGTGGCGTACTTTTCTCATGGTCGTTAGGCAACTCATCGTCTCCATCACTTTCACTAAGAGTAATCTCTTCAATGACACTCTGTATTTTGAGGTTCTGAGGCATAGAATTTTGTATACGTTCGGATCGACGAACAGAGATCCCATTCATTTTCTTTTTCGAAGAACTTCGACTCCCTAATGGTGATTTTACTTTCTTCAAGGATGGATTGGTAGCTTCTGGTATTTCGGAGGTCGTCATTGCGCTTTCGTGTGCTGCTTCTGTGCTCTGCAAAGACAAATGATCTTTTCTAGGCTACTTGATAATAAGCTAGAAAACATTGAACCAAAGACTGCATGAACATCACGTCATGGAGTATAGCAACAACCGGTGGTCTAAATCATCATAAGCACGCCTAGACAAGTTATATCAATAGGGGCCAAGGATGAAAGTCGAGACACTCTAAACAACGTCCAAAACATCGACCACCCAAGCACAAATGACCAATAAAGATTTCATAAGAGGGCTATTGATGCAACGCTCTGAAATGAAAAGGCCAAGAAGCTGTGAGATCACACATTGGTTGTAGAGGGGAACGAAACATTCCTTATAATTCCTTGTCAATAGGGACCAAGGCTGAAAGTCGAGACACTCTAAACAACGTCTAAAGCATCGAACCTCCCAAGCACAAATGACCAATAAAGATGTCATTAGAGGGCTATTGATGCAACGCTCAAGAACAAAGAATATCTGAAAAATGAAAAGGTCAAGTACATGTGGGATCCCACATTGGTTGTAGAGGGGAACAGAACATTCCTTATAATTCCTTATCAACAAGGACCAAGACTGAAAGTTGAGACACTCTAAACAACGTCTAAAGCATCGACCCTCCCAAGCACAAATGACCAATAAAGGTGTCATAAGAGGGCTATTGATGCAACGCTTTGGAACAAAGAATACCCGAAAATGAAAGGTCAAGAAGGCGGGAACAAAGCATTCCTTACAATTCCTTATAAAGGAGTGAAAATCTCTCCCTAGTCGACGCGTTTTAAAACCGTGAGGCTAACGATAATAAGTAACGAGTCAAAGCGGACAATATCAGCGAGTGGTGAGCTTGAACAGTTTTAGTAGCATACATAGCTAGACTCCAAAAAGAACCATATAATGAACAATTTGCACACCTAAGGGGCAAGTTTTTCCTTTCTTCAAGTAAAGAAGTTGAAGAAAAACTGATCTAGAAAGCAACACATATGAAATGAGCTCTAAGTTGAATCATAAGAATCAAGGAACATTCAGCAGAAACGTGATGCATTCATCTATATGCCCTAATTCAACTTCGTTTCAATCTACACACAAAAACACTTCAGTTCATATCAATGGAAATCAAAAGTTCTGTAAAGGTTTGGAGCTCTGAAATCGACAACTTAATAACTGAAACCATTATTCGATCGAAACTAGTTTCAAGCAGGAAATCCTCCTCAGAAATGAGTGAAATAGTTCGATCAAAGAAAACAGCAGGCACCAGAAGATCGAAACAAGTAAAACAAGAGTTGAATCACTTACCAATTCGGCATTTCCCCCAGATTTTGCCGCCAGAGATTTCTTCCTCATTTTGTGGCTACAAAGACAAAACCCTTCCCCAGCGAAAAGATGAAGATATTGAAATCTCCCACCAAAACTTACGTTTGAATCGATTGCGGGCGATCCATTTCAAAACTTGGGGAAACGGCGAAAGACAGCTAATTCATTTCGATTTTCATCCAATTTAATGAAGAACAAAATCAAAATAAACGTCATTAAGAATCATTTGCTGGAAATGAAATCTTCAAATTTTAGAACACACCATTTGGGAGTCCACAATTATGGTGCCTCCAATAATATTCCGTTCACGATTTTGTGTGGGTTTTTTAGTTTTAGGCGTTTGTAATTAATTAATTAATTAATATATATATATATATATTCTAAAAATTCTTCTCAATTTAAAAAAAAAAAAAAAATCAAATTTTAATCCAAAAACATTCCAAAAATATATTCGAGTTTTCAAAAAATTTATTAATACATTTAAATCTTTAAAAAATAACATTAATAAATAATAATCTTAATTAAAAAAAAACTTTAATTTTTTTTATATAAACTAAAATTACATTTACCCTCCATAAATCATCCCTCTATTTAAAGAGTTTTTTTTATAATTTATTTTTTATTTTTTATTTTTAATTTAAACTTTAGAAAATAACATTAATAAATAATAATCTTAATTAAAAAAACTTTAATTTTTTTTATATAAACAAAAATTACTTATTTGCCCTCCCTAAATCATCTATTTAAAATATTTTTAAAAAGTTTTTTTTATTTAAACTTTAAAAAATAACATTAATAAATAATAATCTTAATTAAAAAAAAAACTTCAATTTTTTATCTAAACAAAAATTACTTATTTACCCTCCATAAATCATCTATTTAAAATATTTTTAAAAAGTTTTTTTTATTTAAACTTTAAAAAATAACATTAATAAATAATAATCTTAATTTAAAAAAAAAATTCAATTTTTTTTATCTAAACGAAAATAAAAAGTTTTTTTATTTATTTAAACTTTAAAAAATAACAGTAATAAATAATAATCTTAATTAAAAAAAAAAACTTTAATTTTTATATAAACTAAAATTACTTATTTACCCTCCATACATCATCTATTTAAAATAATTTTAAAAAGTTTTTTTTTAATTTAAACTTCAAAAAATAACATTAATAAATAATAATCTTAATTAAAAAAAAAAACTTTAATTTTTTTATATAAACAAAAATTACTTATTTACCCTCCATAAATCATCTATTTAAAAAGTTTTTTATTTAAACTTTAAAAAATAACATTAATAAATAATAATCTTAATTAAAAAAAAACTTTAATTTTTTTATATAAACTAAAATTACTTATTTACCCTCCATAAATCTTCTATTTAAAAAGTTTTTTATTTAAACTTTAAAAAATAACATTAATAAATAATAATCTTAATTAAAAAAAAAATTTAATTTTTTTATATAAACTAAAATTACTTATTTACCCTCCATAAATCTTCTATTTAAAAAGTTTTTTTTTTTTAATTTAAACTTTAGAAAATAACATTAATAAATAATAATCTTAATTAAAAAAAAACTTTAATTTTTTTTATATAAACAAAAATTACTTATTTGCCCTCCATAAATCATCTATTTAAAATATTTTTAAAAAGTTTTTTTTTTATTTAAACTTTAAAAAATAACATTAATAAATAATAATCTTAATTAAAAACAAAACTTTAACTTTTTATATAAACTAAATTTACTTATTTACCCTCCATCAATCATCTATTTAATTCTCTAATTTCTTAAATATTCTCTTAAATCTACTTTTTTTTTTCCTCTCATTCTTTAAATTCTAAAAATTTTCTAATATTTTTTTCTCTCTAATTAAATAAATACGAAAAATTATTACATTTCTTGTAATAAAAAAAAAAAAAAAAAAAAAAAAAAAAAAAAAAAAAAAAAAAAAAAAAAAAAAACTCTTGCATTTCTTGTCATCCATCCACCAACAGCTACATATAATTAATTATTTAAATAATGAAAAATGCTTTTTTTTTTTTTTTTTTTTTTTTTTTTTTTTTTTTTTTTTTTTTTTTTTTTAATCGAGAATTGAATTATTCTGATCTTACAAAAAATAAAAATAAAAATAATCAAAGATTGGGTGTTATCTGGTAAAGTCGGTTGTACCAAATGGAATGTAATATCATATGAAACAAATCATACTTTTGAGGCTTTGAATGCCAAAGAAAATGAGGCTGCACCTTCTTCACCCTCATCTGCATCTCCCTATACCTCTTCTCTGGTATCGACGTCAGAATCTTCTTCAGGTTCGGTATCTCTTTCTCCGCTACGAACACCGCAAACGATTCCCAGTTAAGAACCCCAAACAGTGGAGGCACGAAGTTATCCGATATGATCACTGGAACACATTCGTACATGATCGATTCGACGACTCGGGGGCTGTTCACTTCGTATCCTTTAGCACAGATGCAGTATTTGCTGTTCTTCATGTGCCATAGATAGTTCTTTCCACCCCCCTTCTTCCCCTTCCCCTTGACCTTTGGCATTGGCCCGGAGATTTTCATGTCGGGGTCTTTTCCTTCCCAATATTTCACGAGAATTGACCGTAAGTTGCCGTGCATTCTTCCTGCAAAGAACGCAAGGATCGGCCTCTTCGATGCAGGATTGCCACCGACATCTTTTAGAGGATTCCGAGCGACACGCACGGATGTTTCGGGAAGGGATACGTCCTTGCCGAAAACAAAACCTTCCTTGACATCGGAGTTGCACAGAGCTCTTATGCATTTTGCCATATACTTCCTGGTTTCTGCAGGTGCCTGCAAGTTTATTACAGGGTGTTTGAGAGGCTTGATTCCGATACCGATATCGTTTATTAATATCGAGAATGTAAAGGAATAGACGTACCCAATCATGACAAGCAGCAATAAAATGATCGGCGCCTTCAGTTCTGTTCCAGGACGGATACTTTGCAGCAATCAAGTCCAAGTAGTTCTTGAGGTGTTGTATGAGGTTCGTGAAGCTGTGCGAGTCGCGCACGTATAAGGTGTCTTCCAATTGTCGAGAGCTGAAAGGCAAGTAAAATAGATGAGCTTTTTTTGGGTCCTTAGTAACGAATCTTTTGTTCGATTCGAGTATCTTCATGAACCACCCCTCGGAAGCATAGATACCCTGGAGCGGACCTTGGTGAAAGATTGGCCTCTCTCCTTCTGCATAGATGTACACTTTGAGAGTTTTCTCCATTAGTTCATAGCTTCTGCAAAATAGAATGCAATATAAATGAACAGAAACAAGATCTAGCTATTTGCATAATCGAGTTCGTGCTGGAAACATCGTAATCCCACCTTTTGAAAACAGAAACATTTCGAAACAGAGGAGAATATAGTATCGGGTCATTATCTATTCCGGGTGCATTCTCAATCAGTAATTTGGCTTGTAACACTTCTTGATCAGTGGCCGAAGGCCATCTTGGTACCTGAAAATAATTTGAGAGATACAAGATAATCATCTAAGCCGTATAGTTCTTCAAGTTTTTTAGAGAAAATCAACAGCACTTACGATTGGACGGTTGGACGAGCGGGTTTCAAACAACAAACTGTCCATGTCAGATATTGTATATATTCCTGAAGAAGGGTCTTTAGGCACTTGCTTCTTCTCAGAGACTGTCTTGTTTTTCCCTATACCGTGATCACCGTGCAATGGCTCAGTCTTCTCGTTCTTATCAGACGTATTTTTTTCATCTTTCTCTTCCACAGATGTCTTCAATTTATCAGAAGTGTCGGGAGCGTTGGATCCAAGGGAAGAGTTGGGGCTCGATGCATTCGTAGCAACACTACTTGTATTCCCAACTATCATTAAAGATGAACTCGTCGGTGGAACTGCAGGAGGGGCTGCAAAGTTATTGCTCGAGTGATTGTTGTATCCTATCGAATCATTTCGTAAAGAGTCGTCTTTCCCATCAAAACTTCGATTATTTCCTTGCATATTGATGGTTGAATTCCCAACAGGCTCTATCAAATCCCCGGATGACGAAGGCTGATTAGCACGATCATAACTATGATTGGATGCAGTTGAATTTATACCATCTGCAAGTGGAGATTCGGCAACAAGCCCGGTCTTCGATATCGGATCATCGACAGGGGAAGAACTGGAACTGCCTTCTTCATTGACAATAACCTTACCAACAGAAAATAAAGAAAACAAAGAATACCCAAACGAAAGCTCAAAGCATTGAAACGCCAAAATCATAGCAAACATCACCCCCATCAGCCATATCACTCTTCTCGAACCGATTTGAGATATCGAACAGAGTTCTTGACCCATCTTGAAAAACTATCAAATGATCATAATCCAACGATGATATTTTAAAACCCCAGGCTAAGATGGAAAACTCCCTGTCATAAATATAGAAAAGGAATCTAATATTGTTCATTCCTCTGTTCATAGACACAGTATAAAGACAGCAATATACGCATTAATGAAAGGAATCAAAGTAGCAATACTGTTTCATACAAGGCTTTAAGCAGCCCATTCTATTGCTACAAATATACTAAGTTCATAAGATCTGTCTCACCAGCATTAGAAGAATTCCTATGTTTGATGAAACCAACCAAAAGAAAAGAAAATTAAACCAATCTGTCATAAATATTCAAAAGAAAAACTGTAACATGATTCGTTATCATACCAAGAACAGAAACAGCAAGGCATCCATTAATGGAAAATATGTATTAATGATTCATTTAACCTCAATAAACGCTAATACCATCAAAGTAAAACAGTGCCTACATTGATTTATAAGATTCATCAAAGTAAAAGTATGATTTCAGTCAAGAACATTTCAAAATCTTGCAGGGTTCCATTTGATTTTAGCCATTTTTGAATTTGAAGAAAGCATCAAGTTAATGCAAATCAACTCAGATGAACTGTAATGACGATCAGAGCTCATGATCTGGTTCATGCAAGAAGGAAATACTCAATCAAAGTCCACAAGAATCACATCCATTAATACACCATTCTTTGAATTTCAAAGGACCTAGATACGATTTCGAATTACTTACTAGAAAACACTTGAATCATCTACAAACCAGTAAAAATTACGAAGAATTGTAATAGAAAACGAGATTCAAACCTTCAAAACATTGAATCCACGAAATGGATCTCGAGCAAAACAGCAGCGAAGAGAGGTGACTTAAGAATCGCGATTCAAACCCATTTGAATCGTTTCTGGGAGATTCATGCGGTGTCTGAAGATCCAAAGAAGGAAACAAAACTAGGTTCGATAATCGAGAGCTACGTGGCTGGCTTCTACAAGCGTCAGAAGCTGGTTGGGGAATGGGAAGAAATTTGAGTAAGTGTTATTAGGTGCTTTGCTTGGCGCTTCTGCTACTGATTTTGCCGCTTTTGGAAAAGTCACGGCCGGAGAAGAGTAGCTATTGATTCGATGTTCGGTGAAATGGCGTGAACCATCGCCGGCCATTGACGATTCATCATCGCCGCCGCCGCCGTCGCCGCTGTCGATTTGGTCTAAACAGGCGGCGGTATCGGTCGCCGTCATTTGGGCCTAAACAAACGGTTTCCTTTTCTGTGTCTCGAACGCTTACATGCTGCCGAGGAATTCGCTTTCAAAAATCGTAATAAATTATTTTCTTTATTAATTTAGTCTTTCAATTAAAAAAATAAAATATTGGTTGAGAGTTGACTTTGACTTAATTTAACGTTTTTTTTTTCTTTTTTCTTTAATGTAATTTCACGTATTATTTTAATAATAAAAAAATAAGGAAATTAACAAAAATATAAATAATATATTCTTCAATAATAAAAACAATATAATATACCATTTTTTTTTTTACAGAAATTACGCTAAATAATATATTTTGCATCAATTTTATTACATTTTTACCCTTGAAAATTCTTCATATATTTTTTTAATTATGATATTAAAGTAATTATTCGTTTAAAATTTTATCATTAATTACATGTGGTTATTTTTGGTAATTTTAATACAATACTGTCCAAATTTGCATTATTTTCAAGCAATAAAAAATGGGAAATGCTTTATTTATTTATTTATTTATTTATTTATTTATTTATTTATTTATTTATTTATTTATTTATTTATTATTCGGCTAAATTATATATTTGTTTTATTCAAATTTTATAATTGAAATAATTAAAAGGATCTAATTCATTTACGTATAATCTACGAATTAAAAAATTCAACCGTGCCCATTCTTTAAGTCAGTGTTTAAACCTGAATCCACGTTGTTGCTGTTGATATTTATCTAAAACATCACGAAAAATTAAGATTCGTCGACCGAAAAGTCAAGAAAAATATCTCGAAATTGATATTTATTCTAAAAATCCGATAAAAGAAAAAAATTGAGGTCGTGGAAAGCCGTGAACCATTTTTATGACTATATATATATACACAAAAGGAAGGACATGGGAAATAGCTCTTTTGATATCTTAAATGGGCTTTAGGCCCAATGTTTGGGCTTCGATGGCCCATGAAATTCCAATGGGTTGGCCCATGAGGCTATGAGAAATAGCTCTTTTGATATCTTCAATGGGCTTTAGGCCCAATGTTTGGGCTTCGATGGCCCATGAAATTCGAATGGGTTTGCCCATGAGGTTATGAGTATGATTTTAGGATAAGTTTTATGGAATTGGGCTTTCATTAATTGAAAAATCTAAATAAATAATAATAATTATAAAAAAACCCTCAATATTTATTAAGGTAATTAATATATATATATATATATATATATATTATTGTTTAGTTTAAAATTTTGAAAAGCTATAAAAAAATAATTAAAATATAAAAATTTTGAATCTTTTGAAGGAACTAGATTTGTTATAGTATATTCTCGGGTTGAAGGGCTACAAACAAAAAACCCGAGACGATATGTTTCAGCTTTGAACTTTGAGATTTGAATTTAAGTACAAACGTTTCAAAACGGGCAAAGTTCAATTTTGAATTATTTTTTAAGTTTGATATTAATTTATAAATCGTCCGACCATCAAGCAACCTAATACTAAAGTGTGATTATACACTAGTTTTTAACCGGACTAATTAGAGAACAACATTAAAGTTTAAGAACTAATTATAAATCAAATTCAAATATCAAACGATTAAATGTATCACGAGATTATCTCAAGAACAAAAAAAAAAAGTGAATTTGATTCCAAAATTAAACTTTCTCACCTTAGAATAAGAGAAAAGTTGAATTCTTTATCCCAACCACTTGCTTATGTCGTAATTACCACCATACAACAAACATGTCTGCTGTGTTTTTTTTCTCCTTCTTACCTTTATGTTCCCTTTTTGTACATGTAGGAGAGAGAAGCAGAGACAGAGGAGAGAGAAAAACAGAGTAAAACTTCCCTCACCTCCTTTTCCACTATAAATTCCTACCCTCACCCACTTCTTTCTTCATCTTTAACTCCCTTCTCTCTCCTCCACAACCCAGCTATCTTCAATTCCGACCAAAACCCATTTCATATTTTTGTGTTTTCACCTCATATAAGCTTCAAAGTTCCAATCTTTTCCGCCATTTATTCTGTTTTCAGCTCAATATTTGCTCTACTCTGTTTTTGTCCCCTGTTTTTTTGGAATTTGGTCGAAATAATGTCGTCCAGTATCTATCAAGGGTTACAATCATGTCTTATAGAACCACGTGTTTTAAGTCTCAAGTTAACTCCCTCCCTGAATTCTTCCCGGCTGCCGGCGGTGGAAGAAGATTCTGATCTCTCTGCTGAAACCCATTTGGAAATGGGGGAGAATTTCGCCGGCGACGGAGATTCTCCGGCCGACGATGGGGAAGCAGCGAGTGGCGGCGGGAATGGTGTTGGTGGGTGGAGTTTTCTCCAAGCTCTGTCTGGTGTGTATGTTCCTCCTCCGACGAAGGAATATTCTCCGGCGGTGGCGCTCACTGGGAAGAGCCTTGATATCTGCACCGAGAGCTTGGGCAGTGAGACCGGGAGCGACGGCAGCGAGATTGGCGGCGATGAAAAAATGTCTCTGTTTATGTCTAATGAAATAGAGATGTCTCCGCCGTTTGCCTCCGGCGGACATCTGCCACGATTGTCGAGACTCCGATCAAGAAAACTAGCCAAGCCCAGGTGAAAATTATAATATATTGATTCTTTCCATGACCAAATCCTAAAAATAAGATAAAATATATCAAATATACAGTTAATCCCGAAAGCCTACCAAATTAGAGCTATATAAAATATGTTCCAATATTATTTTCGCCTCACCAATTTATTCATATTCTTAATATACAGCTATCCTCCACCATTGACGTCGAGGAGCGGGCCAATGGGTGTTAAGGTGAGGCCTTACCGGGAAGGCGGGCGGCTGGTGCTGCAAGCGGTGGCGATTTCATCCACGAAGCCGTGTTTCGAGGTGGAGCGTGGCGGGGGAAGGCTGAGGTTGAGATTGTTGAAGCATTGTTTAGAAGAAGAGGAGGAAGAGCAAGTGGAAGAGGGAGCAGAAAGGGAGGAGGAGAGTAATGAGAGCGGCGGAGGAAGGCGGCGGAAGGGTCGGCGGTGCAAGGAATGTGGCGGAGGAAGGAAGGAATTGGTGAATTGGGAGCCATTTTTGGTGTCCACTTGAACAACCTCACTCCATTTCTTCCCTTATGTCTATGATAGATTTTGTACGTTTGATTTTGCAATATGGTAATGACAGTTATTATGGTTACTCTCTCTCACATAAACACATAAACACCCTTGTCAAGAACGAGCACGTGTAATTACAACAAATCTACGAGTAATTAGGGTTTGTGTAACAGCTCAAGCCCATCATTAGCAAATATTGTTCGCTTTGGCCGGTTACGTATTTACGTCAGTTTCACAGTTTTAAAACGCGTATGTTAGGGAGATGTTTTCACGTCTTTATAAAGAATGATTCGATTCTCTCTTCAACCGATGTGAGATCGTAACTAGGGATTTTGTTTTTCTTCTTCTTACGAACTTTTCGAGTGATAATCTAAACGTTTTAATTGAACCGTTGGCATAAAGGAGAGGACGTGCCAAGTTGTGAGGAAGAAGGACTAAAGGGGAGAGGACAAAGTGAGTACATGCCCTGCTAAGCTTCATATGGGTGTAGGACCCTAATGGTGAGACCAAATGGGGCTGTGTGAGACTGAGTCATTTCTGATCCATCATCATCATCCATGTGCTTCACTCTTATTTCATCTCAAGCTTTTCTAAGCCTACATGATATCACATCTAGGCCTAGGACCCCCTTCTTTAATTATCTCTCGACAATCAAAAT